>NC_090748.1:36377425-36379925 GCF_036898095.1 Palaemon carinicauda
CTCTCTCTCTCTCTCTCTCTCTCTCTCTCTCTCTATATATATATATATATATATATATATATATATATATATATATATATATATATATATATATATATATATATACCTTTTTTTCCAGGGTATTCCTATTATAAAGGAGAAGGTACCATCATTTTGCTTACGTGGTATGCAGAATGACTGGGATTCAAGTTATAATAGAATTTTCTTAACGTTGTGACGGGCCGAGAGAGGAGTTGTTAACTCAAAGGCAGGATGCAATCAACTGACTTTTATTAAGGAACACTCTTCTTTATATACAAAACCTCAAGGCTACAGGACATGACCTGTTCGAGAGACAGACAATGTTACAGAGCAAAACGGAGACATGATCATTCAGGTTCTTTTTAGTGCGAGGGAAGAGCGCAGATACAAGAATAATATATACAACATAATTATGTACAATTGTGTGCCACACGGTTGGTACATGGCTCCCGCCCGAAAAATGACATACTGCACATGTTAAATAGGGCGCCCTGATCTAGAGAGGCGAACTGTAGGCGGGTCATCTGGCAGAAGATAAGCAGGTTTTAGACGATCAATGGAGACCCAGTCTTCTTTGCCCCGAATGTTTAGTAGGAATGCTTTCGGACTGCGTCGGATCACAAGGAAAGGGCCCCGTGTAAGGGGGCGTTAGTGGTGGCTTGCTAGTGTCGTTGCGCAGGAAGACGTGCATTGCATAGTGCAAGTCCGTTGGTATGTGATGCTTCGCTGGGGGCTTGTAAGTCTGCCGGCACGGAGTAAATTTTCCCACGACGTGACGTATGCGCTGGAGATCGTCGGAGGAGGTTGTAGAAGGAAAAAATTCTGCAGGGACGACCAACGGGTCGCCATTACACCATTTCAGCTGTCGAGACGTCGAGGGCGTCTTTAGGAGTGGTCCTTAGTCCCCAGGAGGACCCAGGGAAGTTGAGTAAACCAGTTGGAATCCTTGCGGCGGGACATCAAAGCTGCTTTGAGGGTGCGATGAGAACGTTCAACCATTCCATTGGCAGCAGGGTTGTAGGCCGTTGTCTGATGTAGGGGTGATGCCCAGGAGATTCGCTAATGACGTCCACAATTGAGAGGTGAAAGTGGTTCCCCTGTCAGAAGTAATATGCTCAGGGATACCGAATCTTGAAATCCATCCAGAGAGTAAGGCAGATGTACATGAGGCGGACGTTGCAGTTTCCATGGGAATGGCTTCAGGCCAACGAGTGGACCGGTCGATGACGGTGAACAGGTAACGGTGTCCTTGTGATGTGGGTAGGGGGCCTACAACGTCGACGTGAATGTGTGCGAAACGACGCTGAGGTTGAGGAAAGGTGCCCACTTCCTGAATCCGTGTGTCGATGTACTTTAGAAGTTTGGCAAGAAGTACAGGCGCGGACCCAATCCTTAGCATCCTTGGAAATGCCGTGCCAAATGAACTTTACCTTCAGCAGCTGTGCAGTAGAACGGCACGAGGGATGTGAAAGGCCGTGAATGAAATCAAACACCTGTCGGCGCATGGGAGCAGGAATCCAAGGTCGCGGTCTACCAGTACTGACGTCACAGAGGAGGGTGGTGTTGGAGTCTTCGAGGGGAAAATCTTCCCAACGGAGGGACGTGCAGGAAGTCCTACAAGCTTGATACTCTGGATCCTGTTGTTGGGCTTCAGCCAGGGCGTTGTAATCCAATCCCAGTTGAACGGCAGCCAACGTGTTTCTTGACAGGGCATCGGCAACGGGATTAATTTTCCCAGGGATGTATGGGAGGGTGCAATTGTATTCAGCCACGGCGGAGAGATGTCGGCGTTGACGGGCGGACCAGGCGTCAGACTGTTGAGTGAAGGCGTGCACCAGAGACATGTGGTCTGTGCGAATGACGAAGGGCATACCTTCTAAGAAATGGTGAAAGTGACGGACAGCCAAGTGCACCGCCAGCAATTCTCGATCGAAGGTAGAATAACCCGATTCTGCCTTGGACAGTTTTCTGCTGAAGAAGGCCAATGGGTGGGGCGAGCCTTTGACCACCTGCTCGAGTACTGCACCAATAGCGACGTCCGCTGGCATCGGTGGAGAGAAGGAGAGGGGCGTGTGGGATAGGAAAAAATGAGAGCCGCAGCAGTTGATAGGGCCTTCTTTGCATTGTAGAAGGCTGTTTCTTGAAGGGGACCCCACTTCAGGGTCCTTTGGCTTGCCCTTGAGGGAGGCGTAGAGGGGAGCAAGAGTGGCGGCAATGGCTGGCAGAAAACGGTGATAATAGTTGATCATGCCCAAGAATTACTGCTGAGCTTTGACGGTCGAGGGCGCGGGGAAGATCTGAACGGCTGCTACCTTCTCAGGGAGGGGATGGACTCCTTCAGGAGTGATACGGTGCCCTAAGAACGACACTTCGTTGGCGCCAAAGGAACACTTGTTGTACCGGACTACAAGGCTGTTTTGTTGCAGGCGGTCGAGCACGATGCGTAGGTGACGGAGGTGTTCCTCTTCTGAGGAGGAGA
>NC_090748.1:36384925-36392425 GCF_036898095.1 Palaemon carinicauda
AAGTTCTTCCCTTGGGAGTAGCAACGCCTTCCTTGCTTTGGTGCTCTGGAAGCTGGCAAGTATTGCTGGCCTTTTCCCTTAGATCTCCCTTAGGCTAAGATAAGTTTCTTAGCTGCGGGTGATCTGTCACTAAAGCAAGGTTGGCAGGACCCTCTTGTCCCTTCCCCCTCTATCTCCGTAATGGCTTAGCCATTACTGTACTGTACCTTGCCGGCCGGCAGTGCTGGCCGGCAGGGGTCTTACTGTACTGTACGTCGTTCTACTTCTGGACCTAGTATAGGTTGGGATGTGGAATTGACTCAGCCCATTGCCGGCCGGCAGAGCTGCTGACCGGCAAGGGTCTTATGTTTTCGAGTGCTGCCCGGACCTCTCTTGGTCCCTCATCCATGCCTGCCGGCAGAGCCGGACGGCATTGGTCAAGGAAGCCTGAATTAGTTTCTCCCCTTCCTTATATGCACTCTTTCGGTTGCCGGGCTTGGAGGTTGTGTACACTCTTATCCCGGCATCCATTCTATTTTCTTCTAGTGCTTTACCTGTCCCGGCTGCCGGGCTATGAGGCCGGCAGCCGGGCAGGTGTAGTCTTCTGGTTCTTTTGCTGCCGTCTGGCATCGGTCTTGTACCTTTGCCGGCCGGCTTATGTCAGTCCTTGTCTGCCGGTCACCAAGAGTGTGGCCGGCAGCTGGGTACTACCTTGCGTAGTTGCTGGCCGGCAGCCATTGCCGGCCAACACTGGCTGTTACCAGCCGGCAGTTGCTGCCGACCGGCACAGGCATTTGAACCAGAGTGCTGCCGCCCTATAGCTGTTAAGTAGTATACTTTAAAGCTAGTTGTGGTGTGTGCCGGCCGGCAAAGGCAGGCCGGCACACATCCCCCTATACTGTACTAGTATTCTTCTGTATAGCATATACAGTAAGAAGAAAACTATAGTAAAGGTTTTGGTACAGCACTGTATCTTCTAACACTATTGTGTTTTCTTGCACAGCCCTTTGCTGTTGCCCTCAGATAGGAAGCTGAGTTCTTCCCTGTCTATTATCCAGGATTTTAAAATCATTGCTTAGGTGTGAGCTCCACCTGTTTCCTCTGGAAACCTTGCATTGGTTACTCTAGAAGAGATAAACCATTTTGATTTTATTATCTGGAAGGCTGCAACAATGGGTTGTGAGGGAAACACAAGTGTGTGTCTTTCCTTTATGAATTGTTATGCTATATTATGCATATCCAGTGATACATAGTTCACTTGATACTCATGGAAATTTCCTCTCTTTACAGGAGGACCCTCCGAAGTGCGGAAATGTTTTCTGCAATGTCCGCAGCAAGAACCTCTGCGGACATGAGTGTTGTAGGAGACACGCAGCATGCGCTGTCTCCAAGGATGATCTCCAGTATTGGGACCCTCAGGTATGTACTGTATGCACTAACCTGATTACTGAGGCTTTTGATTCCCCTAGAACGGCGGAATCAAGGGATATAGCAAGGGAAAAGCTTCGTACTTGGGTAAGGGGCTTCAAGAAGAACACCTCTGGCCCTTATCTTCCAACTGAGAAGATGAGGGCGTATCTTTTTCCCCAGGCATCAGCTGATGCAGTGATTCCCCAGCCTCAAGAGGAGATCCCTCAAGATCAAGTCCAGGTGGACGTGGAAGTCGCAGTCGCGATGCAAGACATCCAGTTGGATGACAGGATGTCTGACCTGGACGAACGTTTGGAAGAAGACCTCCTGGCAGTAGGTCAGGATGAAGTTCAAACCCCGGATGTCGTAGAGGATGAGGTCGACGAGGTGTCGGCTACTCCGGTTCAGATGCCGGAGCCTATCTCCTCAACATCGGCTGGTCTCCCAGTAGAACTGGGACAGGCCCTCTCTTCGATTGTTGGAATGATCCAACAAAGGCAGAAGGAGAATCAGGAGAAGGCGGCTGCAATGGAACTGCGTATGCAGTCCCTGGCAGAATCACATGGGCCCCGGAAAAGGCTCAATGTGAAAGACCTTCCCATATGCTCAGATGCTAACCCATGGAGGTATGCTGAGCACATGCCGATGACGACTGGAAAGATCGTCATCTCGGATAAGCTGGGTTCAGTTCCCCTAGAGGAGGTAGAATTCTGGCCCAGCAAGGCATCATATCCGGACTGCTATGTCAGGCTGAGAAAAGAACCAGCTTCAAGGGAGGAGACAGAGCCGAAGGAGGTCATTATTATGGACCACGCTAAGGCTCAAGCCCTACTTTCATCCTCGATGAAAGAGAGGGGCTTCTCTAACTCGAAGGTAGCTGCATTGAGCAAGAAGTTCCCTTCTTTTGTGTCCTCTCCTGATAGAGCCTTCCCCTTTTTACAGAAAGGGTTTGCGGCTGTCCTAAAGGCAGTCGAGGCCGGCAAGCCTTGCCCCTCCCTGGAGGAGTGTAAACCCTTGTCGCTGGCCCTGCCTATGGACCACAAAGACTGGAAGGATGTCCATCTGACATTTTCAGTGGGAAAGTTGGAGGCTGATATTGCCGGACGGCAATTCGGCGAGGACCTCCCCAAGCTGTCCGACTCTCTTTTACGAAGAGAGTTCGAGACAAAAGAAAGACTGGCTGCCTCAATGTCTCATCAGACTACTCTTGAGACGATGGCAAGTGACCCCAAGGTCCATGAAATGTTCATGGTAGTGGCTAAGTCTCACCTAGCCACAGTGACGAAGGACCTTTATGGCTTCGTCAAGGCAAGGAGAGCTTGCAGGGAGTTCGTGTTCACCGGGGCTTCGGTGAGACACGAGCCAAGGAAGTTAATCTCCTCCAACATTTGGGGAAAAGACCTTTTCCCTACCGATGTGGTCAAAGAGGTTGTTGATAAGGCCGCCGTGGAGAATAGAAACCTTCTCCAGAAGTGGGGCCTGGCTATCAAAAGAAAATCTTCCCCGGATGAGGGTCCTCAACCAAAGAGGAAGAATATGAGGACTAGGCTACCGTCTCGGCCAGTCAAGCCTTATAGACAGCAACAGCAACTGCAATTGCCATTGCCTCCAGTGCCCCAGATGGTGGCACAAACCCCGACTACTTTTCAGTGGGTACCCCAGGCTGTGCCAGGTCAGTCAACCACATTCACCCCAACGTTCGAAGGACAGTCTTCTTCCTTTCGTGCAAAACCTAGAGGAGCAGCCAGAGGCTCGTCTAGGCGCCCCTCAAGGGGAAGGGGATTCAGAGGTGGTCGTGGTCAGGGAGGCAAGACCTCAGGACGGCAGTCCAAGTGAAACGATACCGGTAGGAGGGAGACTGATGAAATTTTGGGATCGCTGGACCTTCGATCCCTGGGCCCAAAGCCTACTCAAGAATGGACTGGGCTGGAGCTAGTACAGCACTCCACCCCCGTGCCTTCGGTTTTTCCAACACTCCACCCCCGTTTTGGAGGAGTACGTTCAAAAACTGTTGGAGAAAAAGGTGATCCGAAAGGTGAAGTCCATCAAATTCCAAGGGAGGTTGTTTTGTGTTCCCAAGAAAGACTCGGAAAAGCTCAGAGTCATTCTGGACTTGTCGCCACTCAACAAGTTCATAGTGAATAGCAAATTCAAGATGCTAACACTGCAACACATAAGGACCTTACTGCCCAAGAGGGCATACTCAGTCTCTATAGACTTGTCAGACGCCTATTGGCACATTCCAATCAGCCGTCGACTCTCCCCCTACCTAGGGTTCAGGCTACAACGGAGACTGTACGCCTTCAGAGCCATGCCATTCGGGCTAAACATAGCCCCAAGGATTTTCACGAAGCTTGCGAGCGCAGCTCTCAAACAATTACGCCTAAAGGGAATTCAGGTAGTAGCCTACCTGGACGACTGGCTGGTGTGGGCAGCATCCGAGACAGAATGCTTGCAAGCTTCCAGTCAGGTGATCCAGTTCCTAGAGTACCTAGGCTTCAAGATCAACAGAAAAAAGTCTCGACTTTCTCCATCCCAAAAGTTCCAGTGGCTGGGAATCCACTGGGACCTTTTGTCACACAGCTTCTCCATCCCGACGAAGAAAAGGAAGGAGATAGCGGGCTCTGTCAAGAGACTTCTAGATTCCGAAAGGATATCAAGACGCGAACAGGAGAGGGTACTAGGCTCTCTCCAGTTTGCTTCAGTGACAGACCCAGTGCTAAGAGCACAGCTAAAGGATGCAACCGGAGTTTGGAGAAGGAATGCATCAAACGCGCGAAGAGACCATAGAAGACCAGTGCCGCCTCGGCTACATATTCTTCTCAGACCTTGGTCCCAAGCCAGACATCTAAAGAAGTCGGTTCTTCTTCAGCCACCTCCCCCGTCGATGACGATTCACTCAGACGCCTCAAAGGAGGGATGGGGAGGTCACTCTCATCGGAAAAAAGTCCAGGGGACTTGGTCCAAGCTATTCAGGACCTTTCATATAAACTTTCTAAAAGCTATGGCAGTGCTCCTTACCTTAAAGAAAGTCTCCCCGCGTCACTCGATCCACATAAGATTGGTGATGGACAGCGAGGTGGTTGTGAGATGCTTGAATCGACAAGGGTCGAGGTCACCACCTCTCAACCAAGTGATGTTAGCCATTTTCCAATTGGCGGAAAAGAAGAAGTGGTACCTGTCGGCAGTTCACCTTCAAGGAGTCCGCAATGTGACAGCGGACGCTCTATCCAGGTTCACACCGATAGAGTCGGAATGGTCCTTAGACGCAGGATCATTCTCCTTCATTCTGAATCAAGTCCCAGAACTACAGATAGACCTCTTTGCGACGAAAGACAACAAGAAGTTGCCCCTGTACGTGTCCCCGTACGAGGACCCCTTAGCGGAAGCAGTGGACGCAATGTCCCTCGACTGGAACAGATGGTCCAGGATTTATCTGTTCCCTCCTCACAACCTTCTGTTGAGGGTCCTCAACAAACTGAGATCCTTCAAGGGGGTAGCGGCAATAGTGGCCCACAAGTGGCCGAACAGTATGTGGTTCCCCTTGGCGTTGGAACTACAGATGAAGTTTGTGCCGCTACCACATCCAGTTCTGACCCAGCGAGTCCAGAAGTCGACTGTCTGCGCTTCATTACAGAAAACCCGGACCCTGCAGCTCATGATTTTCTCGCCCTTGCGGTGAGAAAGCATTTCGGGATTTCGAAAGCCAGCATAGACTTCCTAGAGGAATATAAGTGCAAATCGACTAGAAGGCAATATGAGTCATCTTGGAGAAAATGGGTGGCCCTTGTAAAGGCAAGGAATCCGCAGGAGATCTCAACAGACTTCTGCTTATCTTTCTTCATCCACCTCCATGGCCAAGGGTTGGCAGCTAACACGATTTCAGTGTGTAAATCTGCTTTGATGAGACCCATTTTATTTGCCTTCCAGATCGACCTAGGTAACGAGATCTTTAATAAAGTTCCGAAAGCCTGCGCTAGGCTCAGACCTTCAGCACCTCCAAAGCCCATCTCATGGTCTTTAGACAAAGTTCTTCACTTCGCCTCCCTGTTGAGCAATGAAGAATGTGCGTTAAAGGATTTGACGCAAAAAGTTATTTTCCTATTTGCACTCGCGTCCGGGGCCAGGGTTAGTGAGATCATAGCCCTCTCGAGAGAAGCAGGTCGTGTTCAGTTCCTGGATGGGGGGGATCTGAACCTGTTTCCGGATCCTACGTTTCTCGCCAAGAATGAGTTACCCACCAACAGGTGGGGTCCCTGGAAAATCTGCCCTCTGAAAGAAGATGCATCTCTATGTCCAGTAGAATGCCTAAAGGTCTATCTTCGTAGAACTTCAGACTTCAAGGGTGGTCAACTATTCAGGGGAGAAACATCAGGCTCAAATTTATCTCTGAATCAACTCAGAGCGAAAATCACATATTTTATTCGCAGAGCGGATCCTGACAGTACACCCGCAGGTCACGATCCGAGGAAAGTTGCCTTATCCCTAAATTTCTTTAATTGTATGGATTTTGAACATCTCCGTTCATACACGGGCTGGAAGACTTCCAGGGTGTTCTTTCGCCACTATGCGAAGCAAGTAGAGGAACTTAAGAGATCTGTGGTAGCAGTGGGTCGTGTAGTTAACCCTACTGTTTAACTCTGCGAGGAACAGTGGTCTTAATTGGGACGATTAAGTCCAGGGTGAGTTTGTAGGTACATACTGTAATACAAACTAAATGAGGGCACCAAGTGCCCATATAGACTGTTCCTTCTTTCAAAGGTGAACCTAGCATAAGTTCAGACATGTGTGCCGAGCGTTTCTAACGCTAATGTGATTGATTTGTAATACAGACTTTCTGACTTGATACCTCGGTATCTTATTAAAGTGGTGTTTAATGGTTTTTCTTTCAGATAAACAAGTTCTGTTTACTATCATACTTATGCTTAAAGTTTTGGGTTATCCTCTTTTATATATATATATACATATATATATATATATATATATATATATATATATATATATATATATATATATATATATATATATATATATATATATATATATATATATATATATATATATATATATATATATATATTTGTTGTTAACCTGTCCGTTTATTATCTGTCAATAAACTTGTTCTTGAGAACCTTGCGTCTCTTTCACCTGTGTCAATTTATTGGTATAATTGAGCATTTTAATTCTATGTATCTTATCTGGGATAATTCTGATAGAATTGTTCTGTTATGCAAGCTATGTTGCATTGGTTTATGTAGTCCCCTAATGGGAGGAGTCCGTCCCATAAAGGGACGAGGGCGGTTTTATTAGTTTCTTCCTATGCGGATATAAACTTTTGTCCAATACAAGTATTGTGCGTATTACTGGTCAATATATATTGACGCAGTGGTTCTATACAAACTATGCTTTACTTAATATAGGGCGAGACCACTATATTAGCTTGCCTGGTATTCAGACATAGATATATGTACTCTTCGAGACTTTCCAGAGTCTAGTAGGACTCTTCCCTGTAGGGGGCAGGAAGCTCTAACATAGTTTATAGTTAGTTGAAAAGATGTATAACGGTAACATCTTAGGTCTCTAGGTCTAGTCGACCGGGGAAAAAATTACCTCCGGGGAGTACGGCACGTTCTGAGAATCCACAGATACAGTAATGCTCTGGTACACTTCCATCAGGACGACATGGCTTGAGCCCAAAAAACGGATTTTGAGCGAAGCGAAAAATCTATTTTTGGGTGAGATGGCCATGTCGTCCTGATGGACCCGCCCTTGCCTTTCTAAGAAAGGGCTGTAGGACCCCTCCCTACATACAGTATCTGTAGCACCTCGTGTACGCTACAAGGAATACAGATGGCGCCAGGATTGGCATCAGGCACGCATACGAATCGGGGGATAGGGAAGCCTTGGGAGCGGCTCCCCTTTTTCTTTCCCGAATTCGTATCTCGTCAATCACCTCCTACGAGACGAAATCTCTGTCCAGGATGTAGATTGCCATGTGACATGTCTAGAATACGTCCTCTGATATGTCGCGATATCCCTTTCACGAGGGATACTCGCTCCAGGAGTTAGAATTCTGGTACCTTAAGGTAAATTCTCTGGGAATATCGCCGT
>NC_090748.1:36397425-36399925 GCF_036898095.1 Palaemon carinicauda
AACATTCTGTGCAATCATCCTTCTTAAAAAGAGATGATTACTCTTCCTGCTCTCTCCTTTGGAAGATTCCCCTACAATAAATGTATCACATAATCCCAATTGGGGCAATTAATTATAGTCTATCTTTATATGAAACAGGTAAAAAAATAGAAGGATAAACCGTGTTCACTTTCTTGCTTAGCCTGTAGTTATCTTTCTTAACATATTCTAGAATTCATTACAAAATGATTTTCAGTTTGATCCTTTATAATTTTAATACGATAAGGGTAAGGGTTAGGTTGGGTAGGGAATGTTGGGCGTTTGTCAGTGCGTATGGGCCAGGTAGTGAGAATAGTGAAGAAGAGCGGAATGAGTTCTGGAATGAATTAACCAGGTGTGTAGAAGGACTGGGTAGAAGGAATTATGTAGTTGTTATGGGTGACTTATATGCTAGAGTGGGCGCTGGAGAGGTAGAAGGTGTCATTGGGAAGTATGGTGTACCAGGTGAAAATGAGAGTGGTGAGAGACTGGTAAATATGTGTTTTGAACAAGAGATGGTAATAAGTGCTAGCTTTTTTAAAAAGAAAGATAAATATAAGTATACATGGGTAAGAGTGGTAAAATGGAAGAGTAGTAGAAAGGGCATTAATGGATTATGTGTTGATAACTAAAAGAATGTTTGGAAAATTGAAAGACGTGCACGTGTTTAGGGGTATGGCTAACGGTATGTCTGATCATTTTTTGGTGGAAGGAAAATTAGTTGTAGCAAAAGAGTGGGGGAATAGAGTAGGTGGATGTAAAAGGGAGCTAGTGAGGGTTGAAGAGCTACTAAAACCGGGGGTAAAAAGTAAATATCAGGAAAGGTTGAAAATGACATATGACGAGGTGAGAGTAAGAGAAACTGGTAATTTAGAGGAGGAGTGGAAGTTAGCAAAAGAAAATTTTGTTGGGATTGCAAGTGATGTATTTGGCAAGAAGGTTGTTGGAGGCAGCATGAGGAAGGGCAGTGAATGGTGGAATGAAGGAGTGAAGGTAGAAGTGGAAGAGAAAAAGGGGGCTTTTGAAGAATGGCTGCAGAGTAATAGTATAGAGAAGTATGAAAAATATAGAGAGCAAAATGTGGAAGTGATGCGCAAGGTACGTGAGGCAAAGAGGGCAGCTGACCGGAGGTGGGGTCAGGGATTGGGTCAGTCATATGAAGAGAATAAGAAGAAGTTTTGGAAAGAAGTGAAGAGAGTAAGGAGGGCTGGCGCAAGAATTGAAGAGAGAGTGAAAGATGGAAATGGAAGGTTGTTAAAAGGAGAGTAGGCAAGGAATAGGTGGGCGGAATATTTTGAAAGTTTGCTGAATGTTGAGGATAATAGGGAGGCAGATATAATTGCTGTTCCAGGTGTTGAGTTGCCAGTGATGGGAGATGAGAATGAGAGAGAGATTACAATAGAGGAAGTGAGGAGAGCCCTAGCTGAAAGGAGAGTAGGAAAAGCATCTGGTATGGATGGTGTGAAAGCTGAGATGTTGAAGGAAGGGGGTGTGACTGTACTTGAATGGTTGGTGAGATTGTTTAATATGTGTTTTGTGTTGTCAATGGTACCAGTAGACTGGGTTTGTGCATGTATTGTACCACTATATAAGGGTAAGGGAGATGTGCATGAGTGTTGTAATTCAAGAGGTATTAGTTTGTTGGGTGTAGTTGGAAAAGTGTATGGTAGAGTAATGATTAATAGGATTAAGGATAAAACAGAGAATGCAATCTTGGAAGTACAGGGTGGTTTTAGAAGAGGTAGGGGTTGTATGAATCAGATTTTTACAGTTAGGCAGATTTGAGAGAAATATTTAGCAAAAAGTAAGGAGGTGTATGTTGAGTTTATGGATCTGGAGAAAGCATATGATAGAATTGATAGGGAAGCAATGTGGAATGTGATGAGGTTATATGGAGTTGGTGGAAGGTTGTTGCAAGCAGTGAAAAGTTTCTACAAAGGTAGTAAAGCATGTGTTAGAATAGGAAATGAAGTGAGTGATTGGTTTCCGGTGAGAGTGGGGCTGAGACAGGGATGTGTGATGTCTCCGTGGTTGTTTAACTTGTATGTTGATGGAGTAGTGAGAGAGGTGAATGCTCAAGTGGTTGGACGAGGATTAAAACTGGTAGGCGAGAATGACCATGAATGGGAGGTAAATCAGTTGTTGTTTGCGGATGATACTGTACTTGTAGATCACACAGAAGAGAAGCTTGACTGACTAGTGACAGAATTTTGAAGGGTGTTTGAGAGAAGGAAGTTGAGAGTTAATGTGGGTAAGAGTAAGGTTATGAGATGTACGAGAAGGGAGGGCGGTGCAAGGTTGAATGTCATGTTGGATGGAGAGTTACTTGAGGAGGTGGATCAGTTTAAGTACTTGGGGTCTGTTGTTGCAGCAAATAGTGGAGTGGAAGCAGATGTACGTCAGACAGTGAATGAAGGTTGCAAAGTGTTGGGGGCAGTTAAGGGAGTAGTAAAAAATAGAGGGTTGGGCATGAATGTAAAGA
>NC_090748.1:36429993-36432493 GCF_036898095.1 Palaemon carinicauda
CTTCGAGATCCTTTAAGATATAATTCATTTGACGTTGAAATGTTAGAGGTGCATTACATAAACCAAATGGCATTACCTTATAGTTATAAAGTCCATGGGGTGTAACAAATGCAGCAATATTCTTGCTGTTTTTGTCTAACTCAATTTGATAGTATCATTTCAATAAATCAATTTTACTTAAAAAAGGAAACTTTGCTACATTATCAATTATATCTTCTACTCTGGGCATGGGATATGAATCTTTTATGGTTACATTATTTACCTTTCGATAGTCTGTACACATTCTTGCACTTCCGTCAGGTTTGTCGACTAGAATACATGGGCTAGCCCATTCACTATGGCTTTCCTCTGCTAGTCCGTGTTTCAGCAAATAAGCAACTTCGGTCTTTAACTGTTGTTGTTGCCTCGGTGACATTCTGTACGGACACTGACTTATTGGAGTCTCTTCTCTCAACCTGATTTTATGCTGTACTCCTTTTATCCTTTTTGGATGGTCTGAAAACAGATCTGAAAAGTTTTTAATTAGCACTTTAAAATCCTGCTGTTGTTCATCAGATAAATTAATACATAATTTCCTAAATTTTTCATAATCCCTCAAATACTCAGTATTTTTTATCCTAACTTCAAATTCTCCTTCAACATCTTTTTCATCATCATCTTTTGCAATTGACAACACTCCACTGGATTCATTATAACTTTTTAACTTGTTAATATGGAAAATTTTAACTTTCCTTCGTCCTGTAGGAAATTGAATGCGATAGTTAACATCACTTACTTTTTCCTTCACCGTGCAAGGTCCTATATACTTCTGGTTAAAAACCTTACCAGATGTAGGGAGATACACTAGAACCTTGTCTCCTATGTCGAGTTCACGTTTTGCAGCCTTTTTGTCGTAGTTTCTTTTCATCCCTTCTTGTACTATTTCGAGATTCTCATGTGCTACTTTCCATATTTTCTTTATTTTTTCCTTCATTTCTTGTAAAGTGATAGAATCCTTTTCATCTGAAATCAATTGATTCTTTATCACCTCCATGGGCGACCTTACCTGATGGACATATACTAACTGCAAAGGAGAATACCCCAACGATGAATGTACGCTATCACGAACGGCAAATAGCAACATTGGGATGTAGACATCCCATTCCTTTTCATTTTCACAACAGTACGTGCGAAGCATGGTTTTGAAGGTTCGATGAAATCGTTCGACCACTCCTTGGCTCTGTGGGTGATAAGGAGATGATAAGCAATGCTTAATATTCTGACAGGCTAAAAATTATGTAAACCTTTTTGACGTAAAGTTGGTTCCTTGGTCAGTTTGTACTTCTTTTGGCAAACCAACCAGCGAGAAGAACTTGTTAAGCGCTTCAATTATCTTATCAGCACTCACAGTTCTTAAAGGAATAGCTTCTGGAAATCTGGTAGCACTACACACAATTGTCAGCAAATACTCGTTGCCTTTGCTAGACCTAGGAAGAGGTCCCACACAATCCAAAACCAGTCTTTCAAAGGGTTCGCCTGGAACTTCAATGGGTTGCAATGGCATCACTTTAGGGTCATGTTGAGCTTTACCTACTTTTTGACATAAATCACAATTTTTACAATACTCACTACAATCTTTGTGCATCTTAGGCCAATAAAAATACCTCAATAATTTCTCATAAGTTTTGTTTATACCTAAATGACCAGAATAACTACTGTCATGAGCAATACCTAGAGCAAAATTCTTATAACTATTTGGAATAATCACTTGTTCTACAACATCATTAACATTTCTACTCTTAAACTTCCTCATTAGGACTCCATCCTTAACAAAGTAACACTTGCCTTCCTTCTTGATATCATTTATATCAACAAGGGCATTATCTCTTATTACCTTCAAATTCTCATCTTCAATTTGAGATTTAACAAATTCTTCCTTATTCACTTTCAGCATTCGCAAAGGAGGATTGACTTTACTTACTTGTAGTGTTTCTGGACTGTCTTTAAACAAGTTTTGTAAATCCAAACCGTCGTCAACCTTTACCTTTCCTTCGGCACTCTTACTTGTAGAAACTGCACAAGCAGGAAATATGTTTGGAAATGTACATTCAACTTCTGTAATAGATGAAGAATTAGAGGGTTTTTCTGTCAAAATTGGATTATTGCTACCAAAAACTTTGTCTCCACATAAATCATTTCCAAGAATTAACTCTACTCCCGACACTGGGATTTCTCTCACCAAAGCAATTTTAACAAAACCCGAAATTAACGGAGTTTCCAACTTTACTTCTACTAATGGAGCTGAGAATTCAGGACCAAACCCACGCAGAAGTACATACTCTCCAGTATCCTTCCACTGGTCATACATATTTCTTACCATTACAGACTGTACCGCTCCGGTATCTCTTAACCACCTTACTTTCTTTTTTTCAACACAAGGGAGGTGTAACCAACCTTCTCCCATAAAAGGGTCATACAATTCAGTACCTTTGGATTTGGTACTCTCTTCAGGAAGTCCCAT
>NC_090748.1:36439993-36447493 GCF_036898095.1 Palaemon carinicauda
TTTGGAGAATAACAGGGGCACCAAAGAGAAGAAAAATGTCCAGTAGATGAAAAGTGACCTCTGCAGCTCTTTTAGACGTCAAGGCTCGAAGGATGCAAAACTTTGTCAGGCAATCCTGCCACACCATGATCCATTTCTTGTTGGATCCACTGGGCATGCTTTGCATGTCAATTAGATCCACCTGACCTCTTGACGAGAATTCCTGGGTGAGTATTGGACGAACGACAATCCCTTCGTCATCGGCCGTTTTCGTTTCTTTTGGCATTCTTGACGGAGTGACTTGAACAGCTCAACGGCCTTAGTTGGAATGTTTGCATATTTCTTTTGTAATTCTTTCAACATCCGGTCTCTTCCACCATGGCCTGTTTAGAATTGGGCGCTCTTGACAACGTCAAACGTCTCCTCGATGCTTATATAGTAGAGTGGTGACTCCTGTCGTTTAGAACGTCTCTTTATCAGTTTTTCTGTAGGCCCGCACTGGAGTACTTCATACCTGAAAACACAGTTAACATTAGAGAGAGAGAGAGAGAGAGAGAGAGAGAGAGAGAGAGAGAGAGAGGAGAGAGAGAGAGAGAGAGAGAGAGAGAGACTAAAATAATGGATTGAAGTGAAAACTTACTTCTCCAACAGATAATATCCGTGCCGCCCCTTGGCATGCAAGTTATCAGCTGCTGCTTATGATGGTCTTCTGATAGTCACATTTTGGAATGAATCCTTTTTTGTTTTCTTTAAGATGATCCGTGAGGTTTTGTGCAAACCTTTCCTCGATAGACATCTTGACTTTGCTGGAGGAAGAGGAAGAATGAAGCAACAAGTCAGAGTTGCTTGAAGAAGAGGAAGAATGAAGCAACGAGCAGTGGTTCAGACAATTTTGAAAACTAAACCATTCACTCACGTCTCAGCCGTTTAAACATAAACACTCACTAACGAAACTGAAAGGTCGTTAAGTTAAACTATGCTCTGTGTAATTGTATGTGTGTAATTGTACTGTGTTTAATTGAAATGTTGATAGATGAAGGTTACGCGAATTCACTGAATGCTCAATAGTAAGAACACGGAAAATGACAGGTCAAATTTCAGGGATTTCGCGTAATCACTGGAAATTTCAGTGATTACGTGGAGTCCCTGAGTGAAACGGGGAATACGTGTATTCACTGAAATATTCAGGGATTACGTGTAATCCCTAGGAACGTGTTCTTACTGTAACATATATATATATATATATATATATATATATATATATATATATATATATATATATATATATATATATATATATATATATATATATATATATATATATATATATATATATATATATATAAAGAGAGAGAGAGAGAGAGAGAGAGAGAGAGAGAGAGAGAGAGAGAAATAGATAGATAGATAGAGAGATATAGATTTATTTATATATATATATATATATATATATATATATATATATATATATATATATATATATATATATATATATATATATATATATAAATATATATATATATATATATATATATATATATATAAATATATATATATATATAAATATATATATAAATATATATATATATATATATATATATATATATATATATATAAAAACATATATACATATATATATATATATATATATATATATATATATATATATATATATATATATATATATATTATGGGAAAACTTTTTACTTGAATCATGCAATGATATACAGATTAATGGTGACAGGGTAAATTAAAGAAATCGTTTAATTTGTATTTAATTACAACATTCGAAATGAAATAGAAAATTTATAACTGAGGAAAATAAAATTTAATCCCTTTGCTTGAGAGAAACCTTGTCCTTTGTGCACTCTAGCCCTTCCAAACAGTGCTATTCTCGGAGAGATGACCTTACGCCAGACACCACTTCAGCACAACATGGTCACCACTGAATTTTTCCATAACCTGACAATTACAATGAAATATCTATAATAAAGGTCATGGCCATCTATTGTTTAGACTAAGGCATAAGCCTTAAATGTTTTTACTTAAATGTAAATATATAAAATGTAATAAATTAGATAGCAAAGACCGTAATATTCTTAGTATTTAGCTAAGTTTTAGACTAGCCTGATACAAATTTAAAGTTATTTACTAGGTTGAGTGCCTAGCTTAAAATTTAGTACAAGTTTTTTCCAGTGCTTAGTCTTCTTAGCCAACATGTAAGCAAGCTCAATAGCCCAGTCTAAAGTTTTTAGAAGTTTTTTTAACGTTAATATATGAAAGAACCGAGTTACTCATTAGCTTAAATTGTGATACTTGAACCTCGGTAAGTTTTGCTAAAGTTAACGAGATAATAACAGTGTAATGACAATCATCAAGTTCCTTCTAAATATCACGAACTATCAGGTAATATTTTATAGGACGTGCAAGTTAGGTTAATGAACCGACTAAGTTCATATATAAGCAATTTGAAAATCGACTGAAACACGCGTAAATGTAACTCGATTCTTACCTCCAAACTGCTAAAAACCCGTCTCCTTTCTCTCCCCAAATCCTTCGGTAGTTTTGTAGAATTTCGCTTTCATCGTCAATGGCAGCTGTCCTCGGCAAACTTCTTAATAGTAAATCTTCATATTAATTCTACCATTAAGCTCTGTGATCCATGAAGACTATAAGCAGATCGGCTGATACACGAAAAACATGTTGGATGGTTCAACAACAGGTCCTGTCGTTTTGGTCTTCGAGTCACAACTGCTCTTCTGCGTTTTGGCAGTTATATCGTCACCTCTTCTTCAAGATATTATATGGTCGCCTCTGCTAAACTTGTTATTTCGTTTATAGCTTTGGGTTTGAAAAGGTTAGTCAAGAAAACATTTACCATGAATCAGCCAAATTAACTTTTTGAACACGAACTTTAGCCGCAATAAAGTAATAATAGTAAATTTAAATATCTAATTACAACTTGGTGATTACGATTCATGAGAAGTAGAAGGAACTCAAACATTAACTCCTAAATCCCATGCTTAACAAGAAACAGAATATTTTAAAAGGTATCCGGGAGTTTATGTAAATAAAAGAGAAATAACATTGTCAAGTAAACAATAAATGTGAAATATATCTTTGATATATTTTGTATATATATATATATATATATATATATATATATATATATATATATATATATATATATATATATATATATATATATATATATATATATATATATATATATATATATATATATATATATGTATATAGATATATAGATAGATAGATAGACAGATAAAAGTACAAATAAGAAGAATGTGTTTTTTGCCATACAGTCTATGCATTGTTCTGTAACACTTTTGTTTTCTTTCCCACCGTTATCTCTGTACTAAGGGGTCAGATGCCTGATGTGCCTTCTCCAAAGCCTTATATCAAAGGTATCTAGTTCCATCAAACCTCATCTCTCCATGTAATTCTCTCCCTCCCTCCCAATCCCCTCCCTATATCAGGATCTTCCCATACCCTCCTTACTCCTTCCCCACCATCCCTTCTAAACACATGCCCACAACATTTCAGTCGACACACTCATCACCTCGGTGATCTTTACAACACCTGCAATTATTTTCTTCATTTCATCATTTCCTAATTTTCTAGAAGTGCTATTCTCATTATCCATCTCGTTTCCATGTCTAAACTAAGAATAACTATTGTAAGTATGAAAATCTATACGTACCTTGCTCCATTTAGCTTTCTTTGACAGAAGCTTTTGCTATTGATATATTGCTTTAATCTAGGTTTCAAGAAGGGACATGTTTTTTTTTCTTTCCTTTTTTATGTAATAAGATCAGAAGAAAAAGATAAACAATTTAACTGCAATCATTATAAATAAAAAAGATATATAAAGTTACACAGCCTATTTCCTTTTTGATGGAGTGACTCCGGATATTATTATCCCTAATTCTACCTAACGGTTAATATTGCCACAACTTCCTCCCGTGCAATTTGGTGATGTTTCTATACGAACAGGGTCATTCTCATCACGGCAGTCTGTAATCCTACTGGCCAGATTCATAGTTGCTTGATAACGGCCTCGTAAGATTCTCATCTCTCTATGAATGTTTTACTTCAATTTAAACTGATAAATAATAAAATAATTGTATATAAAATCTTCCCTGTAGGAACAGGACATAACGCATTGTCTAATGAAATTTGAAGGGCATGTATAAAATTCTATATTATCATGGCTAAAGGAACTCTTCCTACAGCAAGATGTCAAGAGAAACTTGAAATCACATTGAAACTTGATATCTTCATTAAATATATAAAAAAAACCTTTCTCATTATTTAATATTTTTTAGAGATCAATGACTCATAAGTGCGAAAGTATTATCTTGGAAAGAAATTATATTTCCAACCTTTTTGCATCCTAAATCAGATAGGTAAACCATATGAATCTTTTAATTGAATAAAATAATAAGCATTTCTAAGCAACATTATCTTGGATAAAAGAGAGGAATACCGGTTGTAGACTTTTAATCAAAACTTTGAAGCAAAAGTTAAGAATAGATTGGGTTATAAAATGAATGAAAAAATGTTGATGACCTTTTAATGACTAAGGTCTTGGCAAAGGATGATCTTAGAAAAATTTTCGAAAAAAGGAAAATTAGTTTAGAATTCAGAAGAGTTCTTTCGTAAAAAGATCCGGGAGACGATAAAATCAAAACCACAACTAATGCTCTGGATATGGCATCAGTTGATGAAAGAGATTGAGTAGCTATTAGGAAATTGCTCCTAGTAATATCTTTAAGCTTTTGAAAGGGCCAGGTAATAATGCCTCAAATATAAAAGATTACAGATATCAGAGTATTATTATTATTATTATTACTATCCAAGCTACAACCCTAGTTGGAAAAGCAAGATGCTATATGCCCAGGGGCTCCAACAGGGAAAAATAGCCCAGTGAGGAAAGCAAATAAGGAAGTAAATAAATGAAGAGAACAAATTAACAATAAATCATTCTAAAATAAGAAACAACGTCAAAACAGACATGTCATATAATAAACTATCAAAAACATCAAATACAAATATGTCAAATAAACTATAAAAAGACTATGTCCGCCTGGTCAACAAAAAAGCATTTGCTCCAACTTTGAACTTTTGAAGTTCTACTGATTCAACCACCCGATTAGGAAGATCATTCCACAACTTGGTCACAGCTGGAATAAAACTTCTAGAGTACTGCGTAGTATTGAGCCTCGTGATGGAGAAGGCCTGGCTATTAGAATTAACTGCCTGCCTAGTATTACGAACAGGATAGAATTGTCCAGGGAGATCTGAATTTAAAGGATGGTCAGAGTTGTGAAAAATCTTATGCAACATACATAATGAACTAATTGAACGACGGTGCCAGAGATTAATATCTAGATCAGGAATAAGAAATTTAATAGACCGTAAGTTTCTGTCCAACAAATTAAGATGAGAATCAGCAGCTGAAGACCAGACAGGAGAACAATACTCAAAACAAGGTAGAATGAAAGAATTAAAACACTTCTTTAGAATAGATTGATCACCGAAAATCTTGAAAGACTTTCTCAATAAGCCTATTTTTTGTGAAATTGAAGAAGACACAGACCTTATATGTTTCTCAAAAGTAAATTTATTGTCGAGAATCACACCTAAAATTTTGAAAGAGTCATACATATCTAAAGAAACATTATCAATACTGAGATCCGGATGTTGAGGAACCACCGTCCTTGACCTACTTACAATCATACTTTGAGTTTTGTTAGGATTCAACTTCATACCCCATAATTTGCACCATGCACTAATTCTAGCTAAATCTCTATTAAGGGATTCACCAACCCTAGATCTACATTCAGGGGATGGAATTGATGCAAAGAGAGTAGCATCATCTGCATATGCAACAAGCTTGTTTTCTAGGCCAAACCACATGTCATGTGTATATAGTATGAAAAGTAATGGGCCAAGAACACTACCCTGTGGAACACCGGATATCACATTCCTATAATCACTATGGTGCCCATCAACAACAACTCTTTGAGATCTATTACTTAAAAAATCAGTAATAATGCTAAGAAACGACCCACCCACTCCCAACTGTTTCAGTTTGAAAACAAGGGCCTCATGATTAACACGGTCAAAGGCAGCACTAAAATCAAGGCCAATCATACGAACTTCCCGACCACAATCAAGGGATTTCTGTACAGCATTGGAGATTGTAAGAAGGGCATCACATGCTCCAAGGCCTTTACGAAAACCAAATTGCAAACTAGGGAGTAGATGATTACCTTCAGCAAACCTATTAAGACGTTTTGCCAGAAGACGTTCAAAAACTTTAGATAATATGGGAGTTATGGAAATTGGGCGGTAATCAGTGGGACTTGAGCTACCACAAACACATTTACATAGAGGAGTAACATTACCAATTCTCCAACTAGTGCTAAAAGCTCCTCTTCTTGCTAACTTGCGGAAAATAACAGATAACTTTGGAGCTAAGAAATCTGCTGTCTTTATAAAAAACAAAGGAAAAATACCATTTGGGTCTACACCTCCATAAGCATCAAGGTCCATCAACAGAGCTTTAATCTCACGAGATCGAAAAGCTAAACTAGTTAGTTTAGCCTCGGGAAAACAGGAATGAGGAAGTTCAAGTTTTTCATTACTCTGTTTACTGTCAAAAACATCAGCCAAAAGGGTTGCCTTTTCCTTTGGACAGTGAGTGACTGAGCCATCTGGTTTAAGTAAAGGAGGAACTGTTGCATCTACACCAAAGAGTGCAGATTTAAGGGTAGACCACCATTTATGTTCCTGAGTTGTACCAGAAAGTGTTTCTTTTATGGTTAAATTGTACTCCTTTTCAGTTGAGGCATAAACTCTCTGAACAAAAGCTCGAAGCTAAGTATAGTTGTTCCAGGTCAAATCTGATCTGTTACCCTTCCAAAGTTGATAGGCCTCCTGCTTCTCCAAAAAAGCACGTCTACAATCATCATTGAACCACGGTTTGTCCTTCACTCGGTACCTTAGCACACGAGAAGGGATACGCCTATCAATTATGTTGACTAGATTCTCATTCAAAGGGATAACAGGATCTACACTATTATATAATTGTGACCAATTCAAGCACAAAAGATCATGTAAAATCCCATTCCAGTTTGCTTGGGATTTCATATAAATTTTACAAGAATATGATATATCAGGGACAGGCTGCTCAGTCTTCACTAATAATGAAATCAAGGCATGATCAGATGTCCCGACTGGAGAACCAACCTTACCAGTTATAACGCCAGGGGAGTCAGTGTATACAAGGTCCAAGCAATTACCAGACCTGTGAGTAGCTTCATTTATGATTTGCTCACAGCCTGATTCAGAGGCAAAGTCTAAAGCTCTTAAGCCATGGCGATCGGTAGGAGAGATAGAACTTAACCACTCCCTATGGTGAGCATTAAAATCACCAACAAAGACAAAAGAAGCCTTTCTATCATCTTCTTGTATCTTAGCCATAATGGTAAGAAGACA
>NC_090748.1:36469993-36475445 GCF_036898095.1 Palaemon carinicauda
TTGTACCTGATTTCGACGAGAGAGATCCCGAGGTTTTCTTCCAGAACTTTGAACAAATAGCAGAAACCTTAAAATGGCCTTTAGAATTCTGGTCCTTGCTCATCAGGAACAAAGTGAAGGGTAAAGCTGCATTTGTTGCTTCACAACTGGTAAGTGAAAATGACTATACAGTATTAAAGAAAACTAACTTGGATGCGTACTCCATTACCATAGAAGGGTAAAGACAAAATTTTGAAATTCTGTTGAAACTTTCAACCAAACTTTTGTAGAATTTTGTAGTGTCAAAAATAGGCAGATGAATAAGTGGTTAGAAAGAGCAGGTGTTGATAACTTCGAATCATTTAAGAATTTGATTCTTCTTTTCGAGGAAAGTGCCTACTCATATCTCAACCTTCATTCATTTTAAAGGTGAAACACTGGTAAAGAATGCAGCTAGTCTCGCCGATGATTACCACTTAATCCATAAATCACAAAAGGGTCAAACTAACAAATCATCTCCTTCCTTTTCCAAATCTTCCCAGGTATCCTGTACTTACTGCAAGAAAGAGGGCCACACTATTGAAAATTGTCCACTTCCCCAGTGCAAAACTTCAAAAGCAAAAGAAGGTAAAAATGCCCAGTCAAGGAGCACATGCCATGTGACTACTCCGATGGAAGGGTTGCAGCCGTTTGAAGGATTTATTTGTGATGTTACTGTAAATGGTACTTCACTAAAGTGCCTCAGAGACTCTGGTTCCTCTCAATCTATATTGGCAGACTTAGGTTCGAAGAATTTAACTTATACTAAGGAGTTTGTAACCATTTCAGATTTAACCTCTCCAGAACTCTGCCTCTTGCTGAAGTGGAAATTGTTAGTCCTTACTTTACAGGAAAGGCTAAAGTAGCTGTGTTAAAGCAAGCCTTGCCGTGTTCTCCAGTGAAGCTTAACTTGGGTAATGATCTAGCAGGGTCACAGGTGAAAACTAATTTTATTATTTCAGATCCTGAATTCGTAATCCAAGAAGAAAGTGAGTCCATAGAATCTCCACCAGCTATAACTCAGGTTGTGACTAGGAATACTTCCAGGGCAGGACCTTTGAAAAGTGAGAGTAAAACTACTGGAAGAACTATGGAGGCCCTAGACTTGGTGAACGTAGGTAAGAAAGAGTTTACTGAGCTACAGAAAGAGGACCCCAGCCTTAGTGAACTTTGGAAAAAGGTGAGAATTCCAGATGATAATCCAAAATTGCCATATTTTTATGTGAATAAAGGTATTCTCTGCAGGCATTTCAGGTCGCCACAGATTAATTCTAACCATACTTGGAGGGATTGCCACCAAATAGTCATTCCTCAACCTCTAAGACTTTCCTTGTTAGACCTTGCTCATTCTGCAGAATCCCACTTAGGGGTCAACAAGACTTACAAAAGAGTAAGTGAAGACTATTATTGGCCAGGCCTTGGTAAATATATTAAGAGCTATGTTGCTTCATGTCACCATTGTCAGGTTACAGGTCAACCTAACCAGAGAATCCCGCCAGCACCACTCCAGAACGTACTAGTACCCAAAATTCCTTTTTACAAACTCATCATAGATTGCGTTGGTCCTTTACTAAAGACTAAGAGAGGGAATGAATACATACTGACTGCTATGTGTCCCACTTTAAGGTACCCTTTGGCATTTGCAATCAAAAACATAAATGCAAAGACTATATTACTTAACCTTAGGAAGGTTTTCACTGTTTTAGGATTTCCTTATGAGTTACAATGTGACCAGGGAACTAATTTTACAAGCCATGTCTTCAAACAAACTATGCATACATTGAATATTCATAATGTTAACTCGTCTATATATCATTCACAGACAAATGGTGCCCTGGAAAGGTTCCATCAAACCTTGAAGAACCTTTTGCGTAAGTACAGCAGTGAAACGGCAAATCATTGGGATGAGGACCTCGATCTCCTAATGTATGTTTTTCGATGCACTCCACATGATTACACAGGGATATCTCCCTTTGAGGCATTGTTTGGTCGTCGACCACGAACTGTATTGGGTATGGTGAAAGAAAATATTTTGCATCGGAAACCAGAGGAGACTACTAACATGTTGCAATATATTAAAGACCTTAAAAGTAAGTTTCATCAGATAAATGATTTGGTATGTTCTAACCTCCTTTCCTCGCAACAAGTAATGCAGCAACAGGGGAACAAGAAAGCCAGGTTAAGGGAGTTCCAGAAAGGTGACCAGGTACTTTTATACCATCCAATTCCAGGAGCTCCATTGAGAGAGAAGTTTGCCGGCCCATATACAGTCCTAGATCGTCTTTCTAAGGTAAACTATGTAATTAGTACCCCAGATAGGAGGAAGGACACACAACTAGTTCATGTGAACTTGTTGAAGAGGTACCAAAGTAGAGTAAATAGTGGACCACCTCGAGTAACATTGGTGATTACCTCAACTCTTAGGTCTAAAGACGACTATCCTGTTGTTACTACTAATGAAGACCCTGATGAAGAACCAGAACTGATATCTTTTAGTGATTTAACTAACTCTGAGATAATGGGTAAGCTTGACTCCTTTTTATCACACTTGTCTACAAATGAAAGCAAAGAACTAAACTCCTTACTCACCAGTTTTCAGGACTTGTGCACTGATGATCCAGGAACCTGTAACCTGATTCAACATGACATCTTGCTGGAGCCGGGAACTCAGCCCATCAGACAACCATTTTACAGAGCGATAGGAAAGAAGCTTGAATCCTTAAGGTCAGAGGTACAGTACTTGATAGATCACAAGTTAGCAGTCCCAAGTACCTCCCCTTGGGCTTCACCTTGTATACTTGTACCTAAAGCAAACGGTAAGTTATGACTATGTACAAACTACCGCAGACTGAATAAGGTCACCATTAAGAATTATTTTCCTTTGCCACGGATCAATGATATTTTAGACAATATAAGTAATTCAAAGATTTTGACTCAGATTGATTTACTAAAAGGGTACTATCAGGTAAAACTGACCCCAAAGGCCCAATCAATCTCTGCTTTTGTAACACCCTTTGGCCTATTTGAATATGTGGTTATGCCTTTTGGGCTCTCTAATGCCCCTGCTACATTTCAGAGGCTGATGGCAGAGGTAATCACAGATTTACCTAACGTCTATATGTACTTGGATGATATAGTCATAGCAAACATGACTTGGGAGGAACATCTGCACACACTCTCAAAACTGTTTACACGACTACGTACTGTAGGTCTCACCATCAACTTAGCCAAGAGTTCATTTGGGCAAGCTAAGGTTGTATACCTTGGTCATTATTTGGGCAGTGGAGAAATAATGCTAAAAGATGCTAATATTGAGAGTGTAATGAACATACCTGTACCCCTTTCAAAATCTCAACTTAAGACCTTTTTAGGTATGGTCTCTTATTATTCCAAATTCATAAAAAATTTCGCCATTCTTGCTGCTCCATTATATGCACTACTATTTAACAAAGTAAACTTTGTTTGGACTAAAGAATTAGACAATCTTTTCCATCAGCTTAAAGGTATCTTGATTTCTAAACCAATTTTGAGGGCACCAGACTTCTCAAAGGAATTTTTGTTACAGGTACACGCCAGTGGCACAGGTTATGGAGCTGTACTTCTGCATTCTTATGCTCCTAATGACACCAGCTGTATTCCAACACTGCATTACCCACCAGTAGCCTATCACTCGAGATTTTTCAGAGGAGCACAAACCAGATGGGCTACCGTAGAGAAGGAGCTTTACGCGATTGTAGCTTCTTTACAGCACTTCCAACCTTATCTTGAAGGTCATTGCCGGGTCATTGTCTGTACTGATCACCGACCTCTCACGTCCTCAACCATGTCAGACTCAAAAATCTGAAACTCTTGCAGTGGTCTTACATCCTTGGCACCTTCAATATTCAGCTTCAAAGCATCAAAGGAACTAACCACACCATTGCAGACACCTTGTCACGCCTTCCATCAGCATCTTCAGCTGGATCCACCGCTATGGACCCGTCTTAGTGGGGGGGGGAATTGTCATGTTTTCACTCCACTTTTATACATATTGAATATTGTAAACTGTTTTTAGTATTTTCTTACTTTCTATATGCACGCCCTCTATTGATTGCTTTCTTCACTTTTCATCCTTCCTTGTCCAGGGCAAAGTCTCTTTTCCCATTATTCCTCCTTTATGTTCTTCATTTTGTTTACTTTGGTACTTCAAATTTCTTGTTAAGTTAGGTGTATTTTTCCTGTTCTGAAGACAGTGTTCGTGGCTCTTTCTCCTATTACCAAGTGTATTTTGTTATTTAGATATGTTGAATTATTGAACTATTTGCCATATGTTTAATTATTATAGTGTAGTGTTTTGTTGAAACTATTTCGTTCATGTATAAGTGCTAAGTTATTCATGTTAATTTGTATAATTAGTAATTTATAATTATAAGAGATTGCTGAGTTTCGTTCACCCGACCATGGTTTCGCACAGTTTGGATTTTATTTTGGTGGAATATTATTTTTATTATGCTTCCTACTGAGTGTTAGCTAAGGCCATCTTTAAGCTAAAGTATTCATCACTGAATACGAGGACATTCAGGTTAGGCATGTCATAATATATATATATATATATATATATATATATATATATATATATATATATATATATATATATATATATATATATATATATCTATCTCTATCTATCTATCTCTATCTATATATATATATATATATATATATCTATCTATCTATCTATCTATCTATCTATCTATCTATCTATCTATCTATCTATATATATATATATATATATATATATATATATATATATATATATATATATATATATTTATCTATCTATATATATCTATCTATATATATATCTATATATATATATCTATATATATATATCTATATATTTATATATATCTATCTATATATATATCTATATATATATATCTATATATATATATATATATATCTATATATATATATATATATATATATCTATATACATATATATATATATATATATATATATATATACATATATCTATATATATATATATATATATATATATATATATCTATAGATCTATATCTATATCTATATCTATATCTATATATATATATATATATATATATATATATATATATATCTATATCTATATATATATCTATATATATATCTATATATATATATATATATATATATCTATATATATATATCTATATATATATATATATATATATATATATATATATATATATATATATATCTATATCTATATATATATATATATATATATATATATATATATCTATATATATATCTATATATATATATCTATATATATATCTATATATATATATATATATATATATATATATATATATATATATATATATATATATCTATATATATATATATATATATATATAGATATATATATATATATATATCTATATATAT
>NC_090748.1:36480945-36488445 GCF_036898095.1 Palaemon carinicauda
AGGGTGGATATGGATGTTGACAGAAATTATATTAAAAGTTATGTTAAAGAAGTCTGATATAAATGTTATTAAGATTGAAGAAATAGAAATCTTCAGTTCAGGGAGCAAAGCTTTTAAGTTAACGGTGAATTTAGACGAAAGGGAATGCTTATTTGACTCAGAGGTCATGGCATGAAGGGGTCATGGTAAATAAATATTGCAAAAGAGACAGTAATATAAACTTCTGTTCTTATTGTTGTAACCATTTGTTTTATTTCCTAACATTATTGATATTTGTACTTTTGCTTTCCTTTTGTTATGGTATTGAAAGTTTGTACTTATAATTGTTGCTCTCTGGCGAAAAATATTGATTTGGTCAGAGAGCTTGCAATCAGTCAGTATGACTTTATATTTTACATGAAACATTTGTTACAGAAGACAAAGCATTATGAAGTAATTGGGTTACCGGTAGTCTATTCGGAAAAAGCCATTGAGACTTTTTCCGGTAGGTGTGAGGGTGGGTTAGCTTGTCTTTGGAAAAAAAATTCTTTTTTTAATATCAAAAAGATTATTATAGAAAAGGATTTTTTGTAATGTCCGTTCCTAATAACCAAAAATTACTTGTGTTTGTAAATGTATATATCCAAAGCGATATTTGTAGAATAGAGACTTTGGATGGGTTTTTGGCTTCACTTAGTTATCTTGAATATATTTTAACTGAGATAAGATATGATTTTATATTTTCATTTGGTGATTTTAATGCAGACCCTTTTTCTGGTCCCTCATGGAATCAAATGATTGATCTTATGAAAGATAATCAACTTGAATGTTTTGATGTTGTGCTCTGGATGACACTACTTTCACATTTTTGGCCTTCGGGGGTAGCTATACCAAATGGTTAGACCATATAATTGGGAGAAATGGAAATGATACCTATGTGAAGAATATCAGAGTATTGTTGATATAACTGGTTCAAACCATTTGCCAATAAAAGCTGAAGTGGTTGTTGATGCTCTAAGTCCTTGTACACCATCATATTTAGGTTCTGAAGACGGGAAAATTTGGTATTAGGTTGAGTGCGATAAACGTTCTATGAATGTACTTTGTCTTATATGAGCAAATGTGATGTCTAGAGTAGGCAGCTTTGTAAATAATACTTCATTTGACTGCTGTTCTGTGTGTTTTAGAGATTGTAAACATCTCAGGGAAATTGATTATTTTTACTCTGCACTTGCAATGTCTGTAAAAGTGGAAAGATCTCTTTACTCAAGGGAAATAAAGAGAAAATGTAAATATAAAGTGATACCTGGTGGAATCATGATGTAAAATGTATATACAAAACTGCCAGAATGGAATATTTAAAGTGGTTGCAGTAAGGAAGAATACATGCTAGCCCCGAATTTGATCAAATGAGGGAAAGTCGCAAAATATTCTAAGAGGCATTAAATGATGTAGGAGAAATGAATTTGCTGAGAGGTCTTTATCGATTCAAGAAAAATTTCAAGATGAAGATATGAAATAATTCTGGGGGGATGTAAGGTGAAAGAATAACAAAGCGAAACAATTCGAAATAATTGATAGGGAAAATGATATAGAAAATATAATACAAATTTTTTAATAATAAATTTTTATCGTTCGATTTAAACAGTTCAAATGAACTCCGGGAAAATGAACTACTATTGAAAATAAATGAATATTGGATAAATAACAGAAAATTTAACATTGATATCATTAGATACGTTAAAAAGGTTGATTAAAAAACTTAAAAATGGATTTTGTCATAATGGAATTCATGCTATTTTATTGAAAAGGGGTAGTGATCAGTTTTTGAATTTGTTGTGTGATTTTATGAATGCCTATTATGGTCATTGTTACTTCCCTCTGAAATTACTTGGTGGGGATATTAATCCTACAATAAAAGACTTAAAAATAAATGTTTCTGTATCATCGAACTACCGTCCAGTGATGCAGTCGTCAGTTATCTTGAAAGTCTTTGAAATACATATTTTAGATATTGTGGAAGAAAAAATTAGTTTTAATTCATTGCAGTTTGGGTTTAGGGAGGGAACTTCTACTAGTGATGCCAGCTTGCTTTTTAAGGAAATAATAAACATATACACAAGAATGGGTGATAAAGCTTTTGGCCTGTTCATCGACCTCTCCAAGGCTTTTGATACTGTTAATCATTTCTTGTTTGGTAATATAATGATTAAAAGAAAGGTTCCACCAGATATTGTTCTCCTTCTAATGAATTACCTGAGAAACCAAAGAACACGAGTTTTAGAGAATGGGAATAAAAGAAAATATTTTATATAGATACTGGTGTTAGACAGGGAGGTATACTTTCTCCTTTTCTATTCAAATTGTATATTGACCATATTTAGAAGAAATTATAAACATAGATAAAGGATGCAAATTGGGTATATTACGAGTGAACATCATAGCCTATGCTGATGACATTGTTTTGTGGCTGATACCAAAGATAATCTAAGCCTATTATATGAGAATTAAAAAAAAAAGTGAAACTAACTATAAACCCAGTGAAGGTAACTCTTGGAAATGATGAGTTGAAAGTAGTTGAAAGTTATAAGTAATTAGGTTTTCACATTGGAAACGACTTGATGGATATTTTGGATGTCAAAGTAAGGCTAAATTCTTTTTATTCTTAATATAATTGGCTTTTTAGAAATTTTAATAATATATCTATTGAAGTGTTTTTTTATACCTTTTTAATTCTTATTGTAATCCTGATTATGGACTATCTATTTGGAATATTGGCAAATATTCAGAAAGCAGATTTTTAAAGGGTTTGGAGTAGCTTATGGTAAAGCATTAAAGAAGATGGTTGAGCTGCCTATATGTACAAGTTGTCGTGATGTGGGCTGATCTGTGCAATAAGCTATTATTAAGACCTCATGTTTTGTATGTGTAAGCCAGGTATTCTAAAAGACTTTTTAAAACTTCAAATCATATTCTTCGACTTAGTTTGAGCTTTCTACGGGACTGTGAGATTTTTTGTTCATTGTTAACTTATCTTGAGGGAGTGTATGGTGTTGATGTTTTTGAAAATGATACTTCTTGTAAAAGGTCTCGCTTATACTGGGTGCAGAGGCATGATGTTCGCTCGGGAACTGAAGCTGGTCATTTATATGGGATATCATTTATCAAAAAAAAAATATATATATATATATATATGTATATATATATATATATATATATATATATATATATATATATATATATATATATATATATATATATATATATATATATATATATATAATATATATATATCATTGATGTGGCTATGAGTTGTATATACTAGCTTGTAACTTTTGGTTTATATTTTGTGGAGTAAGCCATAAATGTATATATTATCTCTGTCTTAGTGAATTTATTGGGATTTTAAAAACCATATTTTCATCTTTTTTTTTTTAGAAAGTTTTATATGATGTTGTATTTTGGGCGTTGTAGACTTTTTATCTTTTTAGGAAATGAAAATGTTGAATATGTTCAGAAACCCCACCTTTTATTGATACATTTAGTTCATAGTTCAACAAGTCTTTCTAGATTTACTTACTTATTTATCAATTTCAAACTTATTCTATATCGTTCATGTCTGCTGGCTAATGATGAGGTTGTATTCGATATTCTATATTTCCTATTTTTTTTATTCTAAAATAGAAATAGTGTTTTTTACGTATATAAATTGTCATATACAAATATTACATTTTTATTTTTTGTGATTCTGTAGAATTTTCAAAATGATATTGTTTATTCCTTGTTTTTGTTTTTAAGAATGTAAGAAGGTTTAGTTAGAAAATATGTTTTTCCTACTAATGTATATTATAGAGAATTATATTTATCTATGTATATCAAGTATACGAAATACAGTTGATATATATATATATATATATTATATATATATATATATATATATATATATATATATATATATATATATATATATACATACATATATGTATATATATAAATATTTATTTATTTATATATATATATATATATATATATATATATATATATATATATATATATATATATATATATATATATATAAATATATATATATATATATATATATATATATATATATATATATATATATATATATATATATATATATATAGTATATGAAGGTTATAAATAGGCTTCGAAAATGGATATTGTTGATTCATTGTCAACTTAATTGAAAGTTTTTTTCAGATTATAATATACTAATGTATATTATAGAGAATTGTATTTATCCATGTATATCAAGTATACGAAATAGAGTTGATTGATATATATATATATATATATATATATATATATATATATATATATATATATATATATATATATTCATATACATATACATACATATATATATATATATATATATATATATATATATATATATATATATATATATATATACATTTATATGTATATATAAATATATATATATATATATATATATATATATATATATATATATATATATATATATATATATATATATATATATAGTATAAGAAGGTTATTAATAGTATTCGAAAATGGATATTGTTGATTCATTGTCACCATAATTAAAAGTTTGTTTTAGATAATAACTTCCTATAAATTATGATTAACATTTCATTCACCGCACTAAACATAAATATTTATGAAAACTATCATAATTAATATTGTTATTATATGGCAATTATCTGTGCAGTCACTCATTAAGAGGGGATTAATGTCTAATTTGTCACTCATCTAGATTCTAATTGATGTGCATCTTTTAACCGTAAGACAGATTCAATATGAATACAAATATCGTTTTGGAATTTTATTTTAGGAGGGAAATTTTTAAGAAGGAGATTATAAGTTATATTTTCAATAAGCTTGCATTTGAAATCCAAAACTTTTCATACTTATATATTTAACGTTATTGTTTATATTATGTTTTTAGATGTTTTTCAAATAGAACTAAAAATTAAATCATTTAGAAAAAAAAAACTAAATAATTGTAGTGTTTCACAGATACAGCACAGCATTCAGTATAAAAACAATTAAGCATTTTAATTGATAGATTAATATATTATTAGATGTAATTTTTTTCTTACGTCTGTTTTTTACTACATTACAAACTTTTGAGCCTCATATTTATTTGTTCTTTAATTCACTTACTTAATACTAACTTCTAAATGTTCTTTCCCCTGAAATAAGTAAAAATAAGTTTATTTATTTTCATAAATAGCTATTTTGAGGTTATTCACCACTATTGTTGAGCTAGGCTATCAGTAGCCATTTTTATTTCATCTTTTTTTTTTTCTAATCATGTTATTAACAAGATGTACATTCCAAATGCCGTAGATCTCTATGATGTGCAATTCAAGTTATAGTTCAATATTTAAATCTTTGAGTTATATTACTTTTTATGTTATATAAAAAATATTGCAACTGATTGTAAGAACAACAATATATTTTATTTAAAAAAAATTCTGTCCTAGGATACATTATCTCAAAATGAATTATTCCACCATCATTACAAATTTACTACCTAATTAATAGTTAAAGCTCGCCCACTACCTGTCACAGACGGCTCTACTCGTGAAGTGAATCTATTTTGTGGTCTTTGGGTAATGCGCCTACCCAAACCTGTATGTGTTGTTATTCCCATTGTCGAGATTTTGCCTATAAAGGACCTAATGACTAAAGTTGATACCCTTATGGACAGCCACTTCACTACATTCAAGACCTCCTTCAATGACTCCACTCCTGATGAAGTGAACACTTATTCAACCTCGACCGATGCCGACGTGAAAGCGATAGGACACATACGTCTTCCCTGTGATATGCCGGAGTGTTGATAATGTCTCCCACCACCGGCATATACAACCCCTTACTTATTCCACAATCGACGACCTCTCCAGCCACCTCCTGACACCCTTCGGCTACATTTATGCAACTACCACTCCAAATTCAAGGCTGATGCGAAGAAATGTGCGAATGGTGGTCAGTGGCCAATATACGTGTAAGTAAGATATGGCTTGTGGTGGTGGCCACCCCTGTCACTAATCTTTTCTTTTTGCATGCGATTTTTGGTAGATACTGATGCTTGACATTCTCTTCTGCCAAGTCCACTCTCCATGACACGACGATGTCTTTCCAGGTCTTCCAACATCCGCCTGGTAGCGGGCAATGGATATGAGATACCCACCCATGGTTATAAAACTCTCACATTATTGTTTGGAAGTGCCAGATATATTTTGAAGTTTCTCATTTCTGACATCACATTACCAATCCTTGGTGCCAAATTCCTATCACAGCTCCACCTCCTGGTCGATGTAGCCCATTGATGATTAGTCAACAAGGATTTTTACTCCTCGACAACTTTCCAACCGGTCCCCTCCGAGCTCAATCTCCACATCAGCGCACACTTGGATGCCTACGCTCACCTCACATCGTACACGGAAGTTTTCCGTCCAGAACTTCGTCAAACACAAATGGTTCCCGTGAAACGAAGGGGTCTCAAGTGTTAGCCAGATTCACACGTCAGTCATCGGATCGTTTGGCAGTTGCTAAACAAACGTTTGCTGAAATGGAAGAAATAGGCCTCTGCTAAATGGCTTCAAGCCCATAATGGTCAGCCTTGCACATCGTTCTGAACGAAGATGGCTCTCTGCATCATGTGGGGATTACAGGTGCCAGAACATGCAGACAGAACCGTATCACTACTCCCTCCCAAACATCCTACTTGCAAAAAGCAAAGGTTTTCTCCACCTTTGACCTCCTGAAGGGCTATTACCAGGTGTCCATGAACCCAGAGGACGTCCCCAAGACTGTCATAACCATCCCATTCAGTACATACCCCTTCAATTACTCCTGTTTTATCCAATATGTTGCTAGGCCCACTTTTCAACATCTCAAGGATGGCATCTTAGGGAACCTCCCTTTTCGTGTAAGTTACGTGGGCGACATACTTGTGTGTGTTCCCTATATTTCATTGTAAAATTTTCCGAAGAAGACATAGGAAGTATCCCGAATCCCTAAATGGGACACCCACTCTAAACCTCAATTATATACGATTCTATGTAAAAAACTGAAAGTGTATACTTATGGAAACATTTCCGAGAAAGACAATGGAAGTGGTCTGAAATCTATTAGTGCTGCTTGAGAGAACCTTGTGGCGGCAGAACACCACCTCCTAAAAATTCAGATTAAAGGAACATTAATGACAGCAGAATGACAGCTATGCAGCTATGCGCAAAGAAGATGAAGACCAAAAACATTCTCACTTTTAAGAAAATCAACAAAGAATTGCAGCAACAAGATATCAGGAATCAAGAAACAAAAGAATAACTGGTTTTCAGGCAAACCGACAAAAAAATTATTGCTCATTGAAACCGACAAGCACAGGAAGAATCAGAGAATAATCACAATATTGATTAAGTCAGGCGTGCAGAATTTAGAACACGTCCGTTTAATGTAGAACAATAATATCTTGGTGCCTTCATCTAGACACAAGATATGGTA
>NC_090748.1:36493445-36503445 GCF_036898095.1 Palaemon carinicauda
GTCTGAGTTTATTTCATTTTATTATTATTAGTATTAACAGCCAAGCTACAACCCTAGTTGGAAAAGCAAGATGCTACAAGCCCAAGGGCTCCAACAGGGAAAAATAGCCCAGTGAGGGAAGGAAATAAGGAAATAAATAAATGATGAGAATAAATTAACAATATATCATTCTAAAAACAGTAACGACGTCAAAACAGATATGTCCTATATAAACTATTAACAACATTTAAACATATATGTCATATATAAACTATAAAAAGACTCATATCAGCCTGGTCAACATAAAAACATTTGCTCCAACTTTGAACTTTTGAAGTTCTACTGATTCAACTATCTGATTAGGAAGATCATTCCACAACTTGGTAACAGCTGGAATAAAACTTCTAGAATACTGTGTAGAATTGAGCCTTATGATGGAGAAGGCCTGGCTATTAGAATTAACTGCCTGCCTAGTATTACGAACAGGATAGAATTGTCCAGGGAGATCGGAATGTAAAGGATGGTCAGTTATGAAAAATCTTATGCAACATGCATAATGAACGAATTGAACGACGGTGCCAAAAATTAATATCTAGATCAGGAATAAGAAATTTAATAGACCGTAAGTTTCTGTCCAACAAATTAAGATGAAAATCAGCAGCTGAACACCTGACAGGAGAACAATACTCAAAACACGGTAGAATGAAAGAATTAAAACACTTCTTCAGAATAGATGTATCACCGAAAATCTTGTAAGACTTTTTCAATAAGCCGATTTTTTTTTTGCTATTGAAGAAGACACAGACCTAATGTGTTTCTCAAAAGTAAATTTGCTGTCGAGAATCACACCTAAAATTTTAAAATAGTTATACAAATTTAAAGAAACATTATCAATACTGAGATCCGGATGTTGAGGAGCCACCGTCCTTGACCTACTTACAATCATACTTGAGTTTTGTTAGGATTCAACTTCATACCCCATAATTTGCACTATGCACTAATTTTAGCTAAATCTCTATTAAGGGATTCACCAACCCCAGATCTACATTCAGGTGATGGAATTAATGTAAAGAGATTAGCATCATCTGCATATGCAACAAGTTTGTTTTCTAGGCCAAACCTGTCATATGCCAAACGTGTCATATGTATATAGTATGAGAAGTAATGGGCCAAGTACACTACCCTGTGGAACATCAGATATCACACTCCTATACTCACTATGGTGACTATCAACAACAACTCTTTGATATCTATTACTTAAAAAAAATCAATGAAATAAGGAAAACTATAGAATAGACCCAACCACATGGATGCTTTAACCGCAAAAATAGATATAAATCCCATTTGTATCAATTCTAATAATTCTATGGCATACCTCACTGTACACACCTACGCAGAGAGGTCACTTGCAGCAACAAAAACTGAGCATAAATTAAAACACTATTTATCAGTTGTCGATCTTAATCTTTTTCTTATTCAGCCTCTCTCAAAATGTCATTGATCCCTTCCAAATATTACCACTTCTGAATCATAAACTTATCCACTAAGCTGGGATTATCCACTCTTTCCATAAGACTGGACTCGCTAACAATGTTTTAATCCAACATTTAAGGTGCACAAGGGTTGTGAAAACTTTTATATATTTCCAGATCATCATCATGATCATCTCCTACGCCTATTGACGCAAGGGGCCTTGTTTAGATTTCGCCAGTCGTCTCTATTTTGAGCTTTAAAAAATATTTACTTCTCCATTCATCATCTTTTACTTCACGTTTTATAGTCGCAGCATTGTAGGCTTGAGTCTTCCAACTCTTCTTCCTTGTGCAGTGTAGTTAGTATTTTGGTACTCCATATACCCCTCACCATAATCTCGTCCAAATATGGCACTCGAGTAATATCTCTTGTAGTTTAATTTCTAATCTTGTCCATTCAACTCCCAAAATTTTTTGAGGACTTTGTTCTTAAAACTACAAAATCTTTTAAATATTTTACCACGACTCGTGTCCTTTCTGAAACACCGATTCCACTAAACTGACTTATAGCCTGAATTATATTTGTAATTTCAGGCGAGTTGATTTCTAAATATATACTTAACCTAGCCATTGTCTTATTGGCTTTTTTAAATCTTTCATTAAACTTCAAATTTTAAAGACACTGTATCATAGATCATTCCAATCATATTTCATCCTTCATTGCATATTCCATTCTAATCATGTCGGTCTTCTATATAACTTGAGCCTAACTTCAGGTAGTATTTTATGCATTCTGATAAGCAAGTATTGCAAATTCTGTGGTGTACTACTAATAAGGAAAGCATATCAGCATACTTTAGATTAGCTAGTTTCCTATTTCTATACAGTTCAGGTTTTCTCTATAATCCTCTACTGTTCTACACTTTGCAAAATCCATGTGAAGGATAAACAGCATAGGTGACAACGCATTCCCTTGAAGTACTCCGCCATTCACAGGAAATTTATTTTTAAGGAGTCTTCTAACATTATCTTTGCATTGCTATACTCATGAAGAGACTTAATTTAATTTACATATTCATAAGGAATTCCATAATAACGTAGGATTCTCCACAAAATTGGATAGTGTACACTATCATAGGTTTTTTTTATAGTCCACAAATGCCATCAGGAGTAGAATTTTATATTCTATACATTGCTGTACAACGTTTATAAAGAAAATTTATTCAGTAAAACTTATACCTTTTGTACATTTAGCTCATTATCATCCATGTACCAAGACTCCTTAGAATAGGCCTACTATATAATGATAATAATAATAATAATAATAATAATAATAATAATAATAATAATAATAATAATAATAATAATAATAATAATAATAATAATAATAATAATAATAATTTACACTGAGCGGATTAACAGATACTTTCTTATAAGATACCATAAAATGTCATTTATATTTCAAAGAAAAACAGGAGGAAGACTAAATAGTTTCCATTAATAAAACTATTTCCACACAAAAAAGAGAATAAATCCAGGTAAAGACATTTTTTGGTATATTAATGAAGTTGTAATGAATATATATGGAGTTATAATTTCGACTATTTTGGAAATACCATAAGATGCATTTGTCTATTTAGAAATAATTATCAAAGGTCAAACCATCGATAATACTACATTGAAATCAAAGCAGTCAAGCCATAGTTACTGCTGTAGTTTATAAATTTGATATCCACAAGGAACCCCTCGTAATGGTAAGTACCATCAATTCAATTTACTTTACGAGGCCCGATTAAAATGAAATTTCGGGGTTAAAGGACAAAGAAGAAAAGGAAATCGTAGAGTTCTCTTACTTCAGGGTACACTCGGTCACACTATTCTACCTTATTAATATATGAAAGATTTACTTTAATGTTGTTATTATTCCTAAACTTCTCTTGTAATTTTTTTCCCAAATCTCCTTTTCTCACTGGACTATTTTCTATGTTGGAGCCTTTGGGCTTACAACATCGTGCTTTTCCAAATAAGGTTGTAGCATAGCAAGTAACAACATCAACAACAACAACAACAATAATAATAATAATAATAATAATAATAATAATAATAATAATAATAATAATAATAATAATAATAATAATAATAATAATAATAATAATAACAAAGATCATAATAATTAAGAATTTTAGGAATGATGTAGAACAAAGCAAATCAAGTTCAGATATGATATTATATTTTATGAAAATTAATGGTTCGCCGATCAAATAGTTGAACATTTGCAGAACAATATTTTTTGAAGAAAAGAAAGTTGGACAATTATCTTAATACCTTTATATTTTACGTGTGGTATTACAACTAACCAAACAATAATATTAATTCATGATGTTATTATTTTTTTTTACTTCATCACTCAGTAAAACATTTAAAATCAACCATTTAACATGGCGTGGATTTTATAACGCTTCTTACATTCAAAACACGAAACTCGATTGAAAAAAAGTATTAGTCATTTTGAGTTACTCTTCTTCTACTATTTCTTGAAATACTTTCACTTAAATTTACTTATTTTAAGTAATAAAAAAAGAAGAAAAAAATAAACATCAAGTCAAAGGGTGTGAGTGGTAAATGAATTTACCGTGACTGAAATAATTTTGTAATTTATTTTCATAAATAGATTTTCTCACATATTCAAATCAATATTTCTAATTATCTCACAACATTCATATCAGTTTTAATTTTGATTCAATGTCCCTGATCTTATGCGCATTTTAACTGTACGAGCACGGAAATTATTTTCCTAAGATAGATATATGTCTCCTCAATGCATTTCATTAGGTTTTGCCTCTCTCTCTCTCTCTCTCTCTCTCTCTCTCTCTCTCTCTCTCTCTCTCTCTCTCTCTCTCTCTCTCTCTCTTTATATATATATATATATATATATATATATATATATATATATATATATATATATATATATATATATATATATATATATATATATATATATGTGTGTGTGTGTGTGTGTGTGTGTGTGCATGCCAATAAATGTATTTTAGATATCAAGATACAGATTTAAATTGATCCAGTCAACCAGCAAATAAGAAAACCATTCATCACCAATGAAAGAAATGTGAAACAATACTATTTTTAGACTGAGGAAGAAAACACAACTGCCGTAGCTCCAGAGTGATTACATCAGTCACAAGAGCAAAGGCGTACAAGAAAAAGAAGCAGTAAATAAACACAATCAAAGAAACACCGAGAGCAGCTGTGCTTTGCCTTCTCCCGTCCCTCCAATGTTTCCAGGCGAAAAGATAAAGAAAAGAAAAGGAAATATGACTACAACTATCTGCAAAAAAGCAGAAATATAATGCTTGATGTAAGCGAAGATTCTTGGAATGGGTTTGGAACAATTCCAGACTGTCGTTTGCATCAGAGAGAGAGAGAGAGAGAGAGAGAGAGAGAGAGAGAGAGAGAGAGAGAGAGAGAGAGAGAGAGAGAGTGGTGGGGAGGGGGGAGACACGTTCACTAAATTCAATTCAATGCTAGACACTCCAAACTCGCAGATGCTATTTGACTTTTCACCGTCACTTCGTATTTTTATAAATTTCTGTCACGTGCGAGGCTGAGTAACGATGCCATTTCTCTGTTCTTTTTTCTTTCTTTTATATCGTCCCCTTTAAAACTTTAGTTATGCATGCATATACACCTCCCTCCACGCTAACCCAAACACAGTCGATCTCTATATAGATATATATATATATATATATATATATATATATATATATATATATATATATATATATATATATATATATATATATATATATATATATACATATATATATATATATATATATATATATATATATATATATATATATATATATATATATATATATATATATATATATATATATATATATATATATATATATATATATATATATATAAATAAGCCATATATATTTTTTCGATACATTAATGTCTGGATTCTCTTGACGACCTCGGGATCAGAGCCCCAGGCGAAATCACACAAAGACAAGAGCTTGGCTCCGGCCGGGAATTGAACCCTGGTCGGCAAGCTTGTACAGGAAGTGACTAACCCACTTGGCCACGAAGAAAGATAAAAAGTCAATGACAATTCCTCTGTACTTATACCTGTCGAATTCACGTATTTTGTACTTAGAATTGAAATCAAAACATCTTCACCATCGTAGCTAATTGGTAGTTTGTTACTTGGCATTCAATTAATGATAAATTTTGCACATTTTTACGTGTTTTTCATATTTAAATTAGCCATATATATTTTTGATACATTAATGTCTGGATTCTCTTAACGACCTCGGGATCAGAGCCCCAGGCGAAATCACACAAAGACAAGAGCTTGGCTCCGGCCGGGAATCGAACCCTGGTCGGCAAGCTTGTACAGACAGTGACTAACACACTTTTCCACGAAGAAATATAATAAGTCAATGACAATTCTTCTGTACTTATACCTGTCTAATTCAGGTATTTTATGCTTAGAATTGAAATCAACCCATCTTCACCATCGTAGCTAATTGGTAGTTTGTTACTTGGCATTCAATTAATGATAAATTTTGCACATTTTTACGTGTTTTTCATATTTAAATTAGCCATATATATTTTTGATACATTAATGTCTGGATTCTCTTAACGACCTCGGGATCAGAGCCCCAGGCGAAATCACACAAAGACAAGAGCTTGGCTCCGGCCGGGAATCGAACCCTGGTCGGCAAGCTTGTACAGACAGTGACTAACCCACTTTTCCACGAAGAAATATAATAAGTCAATGACAATTCTTCTGTACTTATACCTGTCGAATTCAGGTATTTTGTACTTAGAATTGAAATCAACCCATCTTCACCATCGTAGCTAATTGGTAGTTTGTTACTTGGCATTCAATTAATGATAAATTTTGCACATTTTTACGTGTTTTTCATATTCAAATAAGCCATATATATTTTTGATATATTAATGTCTGGATTCTCTTAACGACCTCGGGATCAGAGCCCCAGGCGAAATCACACAAAGACAAGAGCTTGGCTCCGGCCGGGAATCGAACCCTGGTCGGCAAGATTGTACAGACAGTGACTAACCCACTTGGCCACGAAGAAAGATAAAAGTCAATGACAATTCTTCTGTACTTATACCTGTCTAATTCAGGTATTTTATGCTTAGAATTGAAATCAACCCATCTTCACCATCGTAGCTAATTGGTAGTTTGTCACTTGGCATTCAATTAATGATAAATTTTGCACATTTGTACATGTTTTTCATATTCAAATAAGCCCTCTATATTTTTGATACATTAATGTCTGGATCCTCTTAACGACCTCGGGATCAGAGCCCCAGGCGAAATCACACAAAGACAAGAGCTTGGCTCCGGCCGGGAATCGAACCCTGGTCGGCAAGATTGTACAGACAGTGACTAACCCACTTGGCCACGAAGAAAGATAAAAGTCAATGACAATTCTTCTGTACTTATACCTGTCTAATTCAGGTATTTTATGCTTAGAATTGAAATCAACCCATCTTCACCATCGTAGCTAATTGGTAGTTTGTTACTTGGCATTCAATTAATGATAAATTTTGCAAATTTTTACGTGTTTTTCATATTCAAATAAGCCATATATATTTTTGATATATTAATGTCTGGATTCTCTTAACGACCTCGGGATCAGAGCCCCAGGCGAAATCACACAAAGACAAGAGCTTGGCTCCGGCCGGGAATCGAACCCTGGTCGGCAAGCTTGTACAGACAGTGACTAACCCACTTGGCCACAAAGAAAGATAAAAAGTGAATGACAATTCTTCTGTACTTATACCTGTCAAATTCAGGTATTTTGTACTTAGAATTGAAATCAACCCATCTTCACCATCGTAGCTAATTGGTAGTTTGTTACTTGGCATTCAATTAATGATAAATTTTGCACATTTTTACGTGTTTTTCATATTCAAATAAGCCATATATATTTTTGATACATTAATGTCTGGATTCTCTTAACGACCTCGGGATCAGAGCCCCAGGCGAAATCACACAAAGACAAGAGCTTGGCTCCGGCCGGGAATCGAACCCTGGTCGGCAAGCTTTTACAGACAGTGACTAACCCACTTGGCCACGAAGAAAGATAAAAAGTCAATGACAATTCTTCTGTACTTATACCTGTCGAATTCAGGTATTTTGTACTTAGAATTGAAATCAACCCATCTTCACCATCGTAAAAATGTGCAAAATTTATCATTAAATGAATGCCAAGTAACAAAATACCAATTAGCTACGATGGTGAAGATGGGTTGATTTCAATTTTAAGTACAAAATACCTGAATTCGACAAGTATAAGTACAGAAGAATTGTCATTGACTTTTTATCTTTCTTCGTGGCCAAGTGGGTTAGTCACTGTCTGTACAAGCTTGCCGACCAGGGTTCGATTCCCGATTTTTCTCCAACAGCTCTTGAACGTACTCCTCCAGAACGGGGGTGGAGTGTTGGAAAAACCGAAGGCACGGGGGTGGAGTGCTGTACCAGCTTCAGCCCAGTCCATTCTTGAGTAGGCTGTGGGCCCAGGGATCGAAGGTGCACCGATCCCAAAATTTCAGAAGTCTCCCTCCTACCGGTATCATCTCACTTGGACTGCCGTCCTGAGGTCTTGCCTTCCTGACCACGACAACCCCTGAATACCCTTCCCCTTGAGGGGCGCCTAGACGAGCCTCTGGCTGCTCCTCTAGGCTTTGCTCGAAAGGATGTAGACTGACCTTCGAACGATGGGGTGAATGCCGTGGACTGTGTCGACACGGCCTGGGATACCCACTGAAAAGTGGTCGGGGTTTGTGCCACGATCTGGGGCACTGGAGGCAATGGCAATTGCAGTTGCAGTTGCTGTCTAAAAGGCTTGGCTGGCCGAGACGGTAGCCTAGTCCTCATAGTCTTCCTCTTTGGTTGAGGACCCTCATCCGGGGAAGACTTTCTTTTGATAGCCAGGCCCCACTTCTGGAGAAGGTTTCTATTCTCCAAGGCGGCCTTATCAACAACTTCTTTGACCAAATCGGTAGGGAAAAGGAGAAGATTAGTTTCCTTGGCTCGTGCCTCACCGTAGCCGAGGTGAACACGAACTCCCTACAAGCTCTCCTCGCCTTGACGAAGCCATAAAGGTCCTTCGTCACTGTGGCCAGATGAGCCTTGGCCACCACCATGAACATTTCATGGACCTTGGGGTCACTTGCCATCGTCTCAAGAGTAGTCTGAAGAGACATTGAGGCCGCCAGTCTTGCTTTTGTCTCGAACTCTCTCCGCAAGAGAAAGTCAGACAGCTTAGGGAGGTCCTCGCCGAACTGACGTCCGGCAATATCAGCCTCCAACTTCCCAACTGAGAACGTAAGATGGACATCCTTCCAGTCTTTGTGGTCCATAGGCAGGGCCAGCGACAAGGGTTTACACTCCTCCAGGGAGGGGCAAGGCTTGCCGGCCTCGACTGCTTTTAGTACAGCCGCAAACCCTTTCTGTAAAAAGGGGAAGGCTCTAGCAGGAGAGGACACAAAGGAAGGGAGCTTCTTGCTCATTGCAGCTACCTTTGAGTTAGAGAAGCCCCTCTCTTTCAAAGAAGATGAAAGCAGAGCTTGAGCCTTAGCATGGTCCATCACTATGACCTCCTTCAGCTCTGTCTCCTCCTTTGAAGCTGGTTCTTTTCTCAGCAGGACATAACAGTCCGGATATGATGCCTTGCTGGGCCAGAATTCCACCTCCTCTAGGGGAACTGAGCCCAACTTATCCGAGATGACGATCTTTCCAGTCGTCATCGGCATATGCTCAGCATACCTCCATGGGTTAGCATCTGAGCAAACGGGAAGGTATTTCACATTGAGCCTTTTCCGGGGCCCATGTGATTCTGCAAGGCTCTGCATCCGCAGTTCCATTGCAGCCGCCTTCTCCTGATTCTCCTTCTGCATTTGTTGAATCCTTCCAACAATGGAGGAGAGGGCCGATGTCGAGGGAATAGGCTCCGGGATCTGAACCGGAGTAGCCGACACCTCGTCGACCTCTTCCTCTACAACGTCTGGGGCTTGAACTTCATCCTGGGATTCTGCCAGGAGGTCTTCCTCCAGACGCTCGTCCACGTCAGACATCCTGTCATTTAACTGGATGTCTTGCATAGCGACCGCGACTTCAGCATCCACCTGGATCTGAACTTGGGGGATCTCCTCTTGAGGCTGGGGAATCACTGCATCAGCTGATGCCTTAGGGAAAAGATACGCCCTCATCTTCTCACTTGGAAGATAAGGTCCAGAGGTGTTCTTCTGGAAGCCCCTTACCCAGGTACGAAGCTTCTTGCTATATCCCTTGATTCCGCCGTCCTAGGGGAATCAAAGGCCTCATTAATCAGATTAGTGCACACAGTACATACCTGAGGGTCCCAATACCGGAGATCACCCTTGGAGACAGCGCATGCTGCGTGTCTCCTAAAAAACTCATGTCCGCAGACGTTCTTGCTGCGGACGTTGCAGAAAACACTTCCGCACTTCGGAGGGTCCTCCTG
>NC_090748.1:36520945-36523445 GCF_036898095.1 Palaemon carinicauda
TATCATTTGATGAAAATGGCGTAAAAATATATTCAACAACCCAGAATCTCAACACTTTGAGCTCCAATAGAAGATGGTTCTGTGACGGAACTTTCAAGTCGGCCTCTAATGGAAATCAACTATATACCACCTATGGTCTTATTGATCAAAACATGCCTTTACCCTTAATGTTGTACCAACCGTGTGTCACACAATTGTACATAATTCCTTTTGCATATATTATGCTTGTATCTTCGCTCTTCCCTCACACTAAACGAACATGAAAATTCATGTTTGCTGTTTCCTCTGTAACATTGTCTGTCTTGTTAACTTGTTATGTCCTGTTGCCTTGAGGTTTTGTATATAAAGGAGAGTGTTCTATAACAATATAACTCAGTTGATTCAGGAGTGGGCACCTTTCCTCAACCTCAGCGTCGTTTCGCACACATTCACGTCGACGTTGTAGGCTTCCTACCCACATCAAAAGGACATCGTTACCTGTTTACCGTCATCGACCACTCCTCTCGTTGGCCTGAAGCCATTCCCATGGAAACTGCAACGTCCGCCTCATGTACATCTGCCTTACTCTCTGGATGGATTTCAAGATTCGGTATCCCTGAGCATATTACTTCTGACAGGGGAACCACTTTCACCTCTCAATTGTGGACGTCATTAGCGAATCTCCTGGGCATCACCCTACATCAGACAACGGCCTACAACCCCGCTGCCAATGGAATGGTTGAACGTTTTCATCGCACCCTCAAAGCAGCTTTGATTTCCCGCTGCAAGGATTGCAACTGGTTTACTCAGCTTCCCTGGGTCCTCCTGGGACTAAGGACCACTCCTAAAGACGCCCTCGACGTCTCGGCAGCCGAAATGGTGTATGGCGACCCGTTGGTCATCCCTGCCGAATTTTTTCCTTCTACAACCTTCTCCGACGATCTCCAGCGCATACGTCACGTCGTGGGAAAATTTACTCCGTGCCGCCAGACTTACAAGCCCCCAGCGAAGCATCACATACCAACGGACTTGCACTCTGCAACGCATGTCTTCCTGCGCAACGACACTAGCAAGCCACCACTAACGCTCCCTTACACGGGGCCTTTCCTTGTGATCCGACGCAGTCCGAAAGCATTCCTACTAAACATTCGGGGCAAAGAAGACTGTCTCCATTGATCGTCTAAAACCTGCTTATCTTCTGGCAGATGACCCGCCTACAGTTCGCCTCTCCAGATCAGGGCGCCCTATTTAACATATACAGTATGTCATTTTTAGGGGGAGAGCCATGTACCAACCGTGTGTCACACAATTGTACATAATTCCTTTTGCATATATTATGCTTGTATCTTCGCTCTTCCCTCGCACTAAACGAACATGAAAATTCATGTCTGCTGTTTCCTCTGTAACATTGTCTGTCTTGTTAACTTGTTATGTCCTGTTTCCTTGAGGTTTTGTATATAAAGGAGAGTGTTCTATAACAATATAACTCAGTTGATTGCATCCTGCCTTTGAGTTCACAACCCTCTCTCGGCTCGTCACAATGTACTGCATTATCGAAAACAAAGATGAGGCTAATTATGCCATTATTTTTGAGTTTTTGTCTGCTAAGCAACTAAATCCTATTTCCATTACCGCTGATTTTGAACGCTCGGCCATTAACCAAATGAGAATTATTTTCCCGGAGTCCACAATTTATGGATGCTTTCACTTCGGGCAGTGTTTGTGGAGAAAAATCCAAGCCCTAGGATTGCAGACACTGTATAACGAGCGTAATAATCAAATCAAATCTATCTCTCTCTCTTTTTAACTTTTGTCCATTCTACACTTTGTCCATTCTACACTTTGTCCATTCTACACTTTGTCCATTCAACACTTTGTCCTTCGAAGCTCTGTCCTTCGACACTCTGTCCTAATACCAACTGTTATTGGTCATTCTCATTATATATCCTGTCCATGTCCATTTTGTTTTCTTGTATCTTGTTAGAATATCTTCACATGTGATGTATAATCTTATACTCTCCTACAGTTATCATTATATTAAGTTGGTCACTTGCTTTTTTCATCTTCTCCAATGGATTTAATCAAAGTTGTCCTCTTCTATCAAAATTCCTTCTCTATATATCAACCATCCCCTTATTTTGCCATCTAATTCTCTTCCTCCCTCTTAATCTTCTCCCCCCAAACAGCTTCCTTCTGAGCCCTACTCACTCCCTCCCCACCTACTATTGGCAACACGTGCTCACACCATATATTTAATGGCACTCTTTTTCACTTCTGTAGTGTTTATTACGCTTCCCATCCTTCTTATTTCATAATATTCCAATCTTTGAAGCAGTGATATTTCGATAATCTACTTCACTGTATATATATATATATATATATATATATATATATATATATATATATATATATATATATATATATATATATATATATATATGTATATACTGTACATATATATATATATATATATATATATATATATATATATATATATATATACATATATATATATACATAT
>NC_090748.1:36530945-36535945 GCF_036898095.1 Palaemon carinicauda
GTATACATATACATATATGTAGTGAATGTAGTGACAGCTGTCTCGTAGAAAGTGGAAAATACGAAGTTACGAGAAGTGAAAACGACCTAAAAATTGGTACACTGTAGGTAAGGCATATCTAACATAAAATGTGACTGCTATTAATCGCAAACTAAGAATATTAAACCAAAGGGGAGGACATAAGCATAAAACTAAGTACGTTCCAAGAATATATCAGAAGTGTATTTAAGATAAAGATGACGATCAAGGAATATATATAATATATATATATATATATATATATATATATATATATATATATATATATATATATATATATATATATATATATATATATATATATATATATATATATATATATATATATATATATATATATATATGTATATATATATATATATATATATATATATATATATATATATATATATATATATATATATATATATATATATATATATAAGCATAAAACTAAGTACGTTCCAAGAATATATCAGAAGTGTATTTAAGATAAAGATGACGATCAAGGAATATATATATATATATATATATATATATATATATATATATATATATATATATATATATATATATATATATATATATATATATATATATTTATATATATATATATATGTATATATATATATATATATATATATATATATATATATATATTATATATATTCCTTGATCGTCATCTTTATCTTAAATACACTTCTGATATATTCTTGGAACGTACTTAGTTTTATGCTTATGTCCTTCCTTTAGGTTTAATATTCTTAGTTTGCGGTCAATAGCAGTCACATTTTATGTCAGATATACCCTACCTACAGTGTGCCAGTTTCAAAGGTCATTTTCACTTCTCGTGACTTCGTATTTTCAACTTTCTACGAGACAGCTGTCACTACATTCACTCTCAAAGTAGAATCCCCATTTCTTACGGTGCTCCTCTCTCTCTCTCTCTCTCTCTCTCTCTCTCTCTCTCTCTCTCTCTCTCTCTCTCTCTCTCTCTCTCTCTTTGCTTGGATAACCTGGGGATTTCTCTCCCTTTTTTCCTTGCATTTTATAGTGTCTGATTATTTTTTGTTATTTTCTCTTTTACGCGGAGGCTGAAGGCGGAATTGAGGAATAGAAAAAACTTTGCAGCGCCCTTAAAGTAAGATCGTTGTTTCCTGACTTTTTCTCTATTGTCTTTCTTCCTTCCTTTTTTTAATCCTGGAACGTTTGCATAATTTGCGATATTTTCGATATTCACATTTTGAAATTTTGCAAAGAAACTGCCGAGGGATTTTCCAGTGCTAGGCAATATATTTTATTTTTAGAACCCAGTCGTTCCTATTTATGTCAGTAACCTCTTTACACATTTCTCTTATATGATTACTTTTACTGAAAAAAGAAATACTTGTCAGAAAATTTGCATATCTAATGGTAAAGTGTTACCAAGGTTTTCATAAACTTTTAGATTCTTCAAGTAGATATATATACCCATTATGATTAAAGGAATTGGAAATTCTTTCACCGAATAATTGTTATAATCTTTATAATGGATAAGTTTTTCTTCAAAATCCCCAACTGAACTAATACGCGTTTTTTGATTTATGTATATATTACATAGACTCCTTTAAGGAAGGATTGGAACGTCCCCTGCTCGGGGTTTTTAACTTGAGTCTGAAAGATTAACTTGAGTCTGGACTAAAATGACTTCTAGAAGGGCTAGAAAAACGTTCTCTGGATCAAAAGGGGGGTTTTTGAGGAGGGTGGGTTCAATAGTAACATTTTCAACACCACCTGGGGTCATCTTCAAGGTCTAAAGGTCATTTATCAAGGTCAAATTTGTGAATTTTGGTAATTTTTGCTCGTTTTTTTTGTGTGTAACTCATAAATGGTGAGAGATAGCTGATTATAATATGAGGCAAGTCTGCAGAGCTGTCCGAATTTAATATATATTGTCGTACATCGTCCTTCAAGAAAGGACTGGAACGTCCCCTGATCGGGGTTTTTAACTTGAGTCTGAAGGATTAATTTGAGTCCTGGACAAAAATGACTTCTAAGAAGGGCTAGAAACACGTTCTCTGAGTCAAAATGGGGGTTTTTGAGGATGGTGAGTTCAATAGTGACATTTTCAACACCACCTGGGGTCATCTTCATCATCTGCAAGGTCAAAAGTTCATATTTCAAGGTCAAAATAGTGAATTTTGGTAATTTTTACTCGTTTTTGTGTGTAACTCATAGATGGTGAGGGATGGCTGATTATAATAAGAGGCAAGTCTGTAGTTCTGTCCAAATTTAATATATATTTTCTAGCGATGCTCATCTAATCAAATGTTAATGTCATTGAGTTTTGTTGTGATAAGAAATACTGTTCTTTATTTCTTATTTTAGTGTTTTATTGTTTTAGGGCTTGTTTGGAATGTTTGAGTAATACAATATTTGACAATATATATTAAATTTGGACAGAACTACAGACTTGCCTCTTGTTATAATCAGCCATCCCTCACCATCTATGAGTTACACACAAAAACGAGTAAAAATGACCAAAATTCACTATTTTGACCTTGAAATATGACCTTTTGACCTTGAAGATGATGAAGATGACCCCAGGTGGTGTTGAAATTGTCACTATGGAACTCACCGTCCTCAAAAACCCCCATTTTGACTCAGAGAACGTGTTTCTGGCCCTTCTTAGAAGTCATTTTAGTCCAGGACTCAAGTTAATCCTTCAGACTCAAGTTAAAACCCCCGATTAGGGGACGTTCCAGTCCTTTCTTGAAGGACGATATATGACAATATATATTAAATTCGGAAAGCTCTGCAGACTTGCCTCATATTGTAATCAGCTATCTCTCACCATTTATGAGTTACACACAAAAAAAAAGCAAAAATTACCAAAATTCACAAATTTGACCTTGATAAATGACCTTTAGACCTTGAAGATGACCCCAGGTGGTGTTGAAAATGTTACTATTGACCTCACCATCCTCAAAAACCCCCATTTTGATCCAGAAAACGTGTTTCTAGCCCTTCTAGAAGTCATTTTAGTCCAGACTCAAGTTAATCTTTCAGACACAAGTTAAAAACCCCGAGCAGGGGACGTTCCAGTCCTTCCTTAAAGGAGTCTATGATATATTATCAAAACAACTGCCAGAGACCTGAAAGTCCAAATGCGTAAGAAGTGTTAAATATTTTCAGAATTGCTGGGTAAAGCAAAATGAATGAAATTTCTACTCCGCATAATCTTTTATTCTTATTGGAAGAATGGATTTTTGACTTCAAGAATTGTGTGGTTACTACCAAAAACATCCTCGCTCGGTGTTGACTCAAGTGCTGAATTTTCCGCTGAATCGAGAAAAGAAATAAATTGCTATTTATGGGTTAGACAAATATGCTATTGCTCCCTGACATGCCTGAGGCTATTCACGTAAAGCTGGTTGAAACCTTAAAAATAATAAATTCTAGAATTTTTTATACGCGTGAGTATTTAAAATTAAAATTATCATTTTCTTACACCACTATTCATTTCTAGAATTTATGATTAACAAGTAGTTATACAGTTACACTTTTGATAAAGTTATTAGATGTATCGATGTTAATGCTCTCTTTGAATAAAGCTTTTCTTCTGTATGTAAACTTTTGGTTGCTGAATCCCTTTTGCCACATAACAACAACCACGAACGCAAGTAAAATTTATTCACCAGATAACGAGAATTTGAGAGCAAGAATTTCACAAGAAAATAAAACAAACTAAAACAACTTAAACAGGGTGTCAGTGCGGGGAAGAGAAAAAATTAAAGTAAAACAACAGCATTACATTATATGAATGTGTATAAAACACATGTGGTACATGGCTCCCACTGAAAAAGACATAAAAGTGAAACACGGTGCCCTGCTCTTGAGAGCCTAACTGCAGGAGATATGCAGGTGTTAGCTGATCAATGGAAACTCAGTCTTCTTTGCCTAGAATGCTGATTAAGGATCTTTCGGAGAATGACAGATCAAGAGGAAAGGACATGTGTAAGGTGGTCTCACTGGTGGCTTACTAGTGTCGTAGCGCAGCAAGACATGTGTTATGCATAGCGTGTAACTCTTTCATTATGTGTTGGTTTGCTGGGGTCTTCCTAGTCTGGTAGCATGGGGTAGATTTTCCCACAATATGACATAGGCACTGGAGATTGTTGTAGGTTGTTGGCGGAAAAAACTGTACAGGGGCAACTAAGGGGTTGCCATACATAAAACAGCTGTTAAGACATCTAGAGAGTAATTTGGAGTATTCATTAATCCCAGAAGGACCAAGGGAAGCTGAGTACACCAGCTGGAGTCATTGAATTGGGACATCAAAGCTGCTTCGAGGGTGTGATGAAAATGGTCACGTATTCCATTGGCTGCAGGGTTTTAGGAAGTTGTCTGATATAGGTTGATGGCTAAGGGATTCGCTAATGATGTCCACAATTAAGAGGTGAAAGTGGTAACGCTGTCAGAAATAATATGCTCAGGGATACTAAAACTTACTATCTACCCTAAGAGTAAAGCAGATGTACATAGACAGATATTACAGTTTGCATGGGAATGGAATGACGCCAACGAGTGAAGAGGTCAATGACAAGAAACATGTAACGGTATCCTTTTGATGTTAATAGGGGACCTGTTACATCGACATGGATGCGGGCAAAACCACGCTGAGGTTGAAGAAAGTTGTCCACCCCATAATCCGTATGTCGATGCACATGAGGCAGACATTACAGTTTGCATGGGAATGGAGTTACGCCAACGAGTGGAGAGGTCAATGACAAGAAACATGTAACGGTGTCCTTTTGATGTTAGTAGGAGACCTGTTACATCGACATGGATGTGGGCAAAACCACGCTGAGGTTGAGGAAAGTTGTCCACCCCATAATCCGTATGTCGATGTATTTTTTATGTTTAGCATGAAGTAATGGCGTGGACCCAATCCATACCATCCTTAGTAATCCGTTCCAAAGGGGCTTCATTTTCAGTAGCTT
>NC_090748.1:36548445-36578445 GCF_036898095.1 Palaemon carinicauda
TGATAGGCCTACACTTGTCACACCCTGCACCTGGCGCGCAATCCCTAATCATTTGCGATGATAGGGTAAAACGCGGGGCATCCTCTACACCGAGTCAAAGGTTCATCCCTTCAACTTTCGTTCTCCACCCGTAGGTAGGCCTAAGTACCAGTCCCAAACCTTACCGTTAACGTAGTGAGAGCTCGTCTACAGTAATACTGAGTCATCTTACCACCCATTACGCTGTCCCCTAGATAACTAAAGCGGATCGGCTTTATCTACGTCGTTTTAGCAACTCACAAATCTCCATTGATACAACTCACAAAACTCCATTGATAATTCTGGCCATCATTTTCCTTTAAATTGGATGGTGATAAATGTTCCCTCAGTTTCCTATTGGCTCCACACACCTCTACAATATTTGGAAATCATACTCATCGGGGTCGGGGAAACTGATTCCCCCGAATTTCATTTGAGGGATATTGTTACTCTCACCCCTTTTTTAAAGGGACGAGTATTTTCCTTGGGGGTTTTTTCCACAGTAATACTGAGTCATCTTACCATCCATTACGCTGTCCCACCTGGGCTATTTGTAAGGATTAATTATTTGTAATGATAAAACATGCCCAGACAGTCTCTACACCCGAGTCAAAGGGCTAAGCCGTGATGGGGCTAAGCACCTGTTCCAACTTGCCCCAGACGCGTAATCTTAAACATTAGGCAAAGCTCTCTCTCTCTCTCTCTCTCTCTACAGAGAAGGTGTAATAAAACACATAGTACTTAATATTTGTTTATTAATGATAATAATAATAATAATAATAATAATAATAATAAAACAAAAGCAAAATATTTTGGGATAGGGTCTAAGATGAGTTCATACGCACACACCAAAATTCGTGGGAGGATAATAAAAGAAACACATACTACTTAATATAAGTTTATTATTAGGAAACATTTCAGTAAAATAACCATACAGGATATTTTGAAAATAGATAACTAAAGCGGATCGGCTTTATTTACGTCGTTTTAGCAACTCACAAATCTCCATTGATAATTCTGGCTTGGTGTGACGCCAGATATACATACATGGACGACTGTTAAGATGTAAAAGATAATAAAGTAATACAGTGACATCATTTTCCTTTAAATTGGATGGTGATAAATGTTCCCTCAGTTTCCTAATGGCTCCACACACCCCGTTTAAAGTTACACTGTGGGTGAAATATAAGCAATGAAACGCGCACAGAGACGAATTGTAATTTTGCACTCGCATAACATTGGCAAAGCACTTCATGGTGGAATGTCTTCGTAAAAATTCGGTGAAATACGTCGAATGTTCTTCAGGCCGCATACCTAAAGGGTCGTAAAAGATGATGTTTTGAAATGGGGACTTCTGGATAATAAAAACAACCCAGTGACCCACTTTACGATGTTGGTGAGAAGCAAGTGTATTTGCAATAAGTATAATTGACTTAGGTCTCGTCAAGGGTATCTCGAACCCAGCCAAATGGTCACTGGATACGCATCCATAAAAGTGTGCTTCATTCCCGAGTTTATTCCTCAAAGCAAATTCTATATCTCTGGTATTCATCTTACACCTCACCCATACCACTTCCGGGGTACGACTACTTGGTCATTTTACCCCTCCCCGTTAATATATTTTCACCAAATAACGATATGGAAAGCGGGGCAGTGGACTCCCAACACCCCCCTACCCTCTTAAACACACACACACACACACACACACACACACACACACACACACACACACTTATTCTAAAATACCTGTAACAACGTTTTGCTATTATTAGGAAAAACTCCCTGTAAAATTATCCTTCATGAAAACAGCGGATATTTTTACCTTCTTTTAGGAAACCATTCATTAATGGGTGTTCATTTATTACAGGCTGTGTATTTATGCTGAAAGAATCCGTAGGAAAACTTTCATGTCTTACGCCCTGACGTCGCAATATACATTTCGGTTTTGATCAATAGTTATAACTCCCTGGGTTTCTCCAAACAATAAAATAAGCCTATTTTCGTTAATCTGCTGATCAAACGTTAAATTAATCCGCAAGTCCCCATTTTTCTCTACCTCCAGAGTATCCATTAATGCAATTTCGGGTTTGAAGTTGAAAGCAATTACAGTCCGTCCACGATCGTAACAATCAAAATGAATTAGGTGGTCATAAGTTAACCCTAAAGATTTTAATGTCTCGTAGTAAAGATGGGAATAATTTTCTGGGAATTGTGACCTTATGTCGTATAAAGTGGAACCATTTAGCGTTACTCCTATATGACTTAAATTATTATGTCCGAAATAAATAGGGTTTCTATTCAATACTCCATTAAAGCTCTCCATATTAACAATGGCCAGGTATAATTTTTCAGGTATGACCTTATTGAAAGGTAAATCCAACGTTGCCTGAGTCTGATTAGGAGCCAATGCGTACGTCCTGTAAAGTGTTTTATTAAAGACAGTTTCCACGGAACTATTAGGATTCGAAAGTGCTCGATGGAGTGCGAGTAAAGCCGGTGGTCTCGGGATGACTTTATCAACGTGTAGTCTAGCTTCTTGGAGATTAAATTTAAATTCCTCTATAGTTGCAGTGGAATTAATGAACCACGCATTCGGAGCTAATTCCAACTTGATACGAACGTCGATATTATCCATCAAATATTCATCTACTGAGGCAACATCGAGCATAAGCGGGTGAATGATATGAAGTCCTTCTCTTTTTCCCTTAGTCACCCACTCCTTTTCCATTTTGTTCAATTTTGTAAAATAATCAGGCGGAAGTACATTTGAAATGGAAGTCCCCTTGTAATCCTGGAAAAGATAACCAAGACGCCCAATTGTTTTCACAGTGTGGGATTTAGCAGTAGTTAATAACTTTATAAAAGACCAGTAATTGAAATGGGGATTTGATTCTACAAGTCTTTCACCGATATAAACCTGGGATGACTTAAAGATTGTATTCGCCAAAGCATTGACGAAGATAACGTCTGTAGCATCACCTAACGCACTTCCATCTGGGGCCGTGACTTTTAAATGAAGTTCTATAGCTAGACTCGCTAAATCAATTAGAGTTCCTTCTATGCCATTGATACGAAATTCGAGATAGCGATCAGTGATAGCTCCTCCCGAGGTAAGATTAGTAGGGAGAATAAAAGACGTCTGTCGATCAGTGACTGATGTCTCTACTATCCTCATCCGGTTGGGTCTCGGAAAACTGTCTACGACGCCAGCGGTAAAATGGGATGTTGGTAATTCATTCCCCACATGACCAGCAATTCTCGGAGCAGCAGATGCCATTGTTAATGTCTTTGCTCACGCACTTATTTACTGGAACTAAATTACATCGCGCTAAACACGTCTTTATATCCTAAATTCCTACGATGGATTTTCTTTTTATTTACTCTTCTCTTGCCATTTCTTTTAACTTTTTTCCTTTTCTTTCCCCGGCCAGTAACGATGCGTCTCCCAGTCGATTTTAGCGCTTCTACCCCCCTTTGTTTAAGACTAGACCTGAAATCTTTTGTTCCCTGCTGTAAATCACCTATAACATTTTGACCAAATTCTAGGGCCGATGGTAAGACGGCTTTTGCTACAAAGGGTGCGACTCTTTTAGCCAGCCCAGCTAATAGGCTAAAAATTCCACCACCCTGTTGCGAACGCCTGGGGGCTCTAAATATCTCAATATCCCCTAGAGACCCTCCTCGTTGAAGTTTTATGGGGTCACTAGTAAATATGATACTGAACTCCTCGGGAGAGGGAGGGATAAACGTAACCCTCATGATGCCCCGCTCCAGAATAAACCCAAGTGCTTGGGTACTTGCTTTTATATTGTTTTCTGTTTCGGTCTAATATGAAGAATGCATATAGTGCTACTATCCTCACGAAAGTGTATTGCTCGTCCTTCTTGATCAGTCAAGCGGATTGATATTGCATCCAATTCCTTTGTCCCTAAGGGGTAATACACGTAATTATGATACCCCCTCGTTTTACTACCCCACATACTAAAGCTGTCTAATATATTAACTTTCTTGCCCCCGAAATAAGATCTTTCAACAATATCTGAATAAACAAGAACAAAATCTACCCCGGATGTTGGGGAGGGTGGGAAAGGGGCCAGCAGATTATGCGTCTTAATCATGGGTTCCCCTGCGGTGGTTTCAAAAATTTGATATGGTTTGTCTGTATTAAAACCCAAAGTAGCTCCAATTCTTTTTCCAAATTTTAATTTTACGGCCTGAATGGGACCTTTTCGATAAATTCCCTCTCTTGTTTCCTGTCTCTTTGTGAACTTGAGTAGAACTCTCTCTCTTTGATAGTCATATTCTAATAGACCTGTCGCGGGTATATTTTCCTTGTAAAATTCGATCGGTAGGACGTTCTTCAAAGCGTATGTTATGTCTTCATTTATACTGGATACCATATAGCCAGCATCGGTGGATAGAATGCTTAATCTAGGCTTGTAGGTTTCCTCTGTACGTGACGTAATAGTAGGCTCACCCCCTATGGATATCCGTACCTTTGTAATAATCATTTCTATTCCGGAATCAACCTCACCACTGACGAGGCCATATATTTCATTTGGGTAATGAATATTGATGAGTGCTACTTCATGCTCCAAATTATGATCTAAATTTATACTATTCTGAAGCTTATTTGTAAAGTTACCTGCATTATTTTCAGGGAAGATATCCCTATTACCCAGAGAGGTCAGTGTTACGATATGGCTTTCGCCACCCATTGTGGCTAAGAAATGACTGAAAGTATTCTACTTGTGTTGGGTATATTTAAACCAAAAGACAGTACGACTTTTTATTAATGAAGTCACTATTACATAAATATCCCCGAATGGGGATGACATAACCCAAAGATAAAAGTACAGCATGACACAGTTTATAACTATTTTTTTGACAGGTAAAATATCTGAAATGAAAAAATCACCTCATTCACAGAAAGGGTATATTACGCCAAACTTGAGAGTTCAAAGACACTTACATAATTACTCCCTGACGCTGAAAGGGATTACATAACATAAAATACAGGATATTTTTTTTCTTTTTAAAGAGAGAGAAACAAAATATAAGAAAAATGAAATCCACACATTCGCAGAATGAGTACATTACGCCAAACTTAAAAGTTCAAATGGACCTACTTGATTATTCTCATTCGCAGATGAGAATTACATCACCCAAAACATAAAACAAAATGGTCTACTTTATTACTAATTTTTAAAGAAGAATACGAGAAAAGGAAAATCACCTCATTCACAGAATGGAGAGTATATTTAGTCAAACTTAAAAGCGAAAAATAATACACCCTATAACTTTTTTTCAGTGAAATACAAAAATAACATTGAAAATAATCAAATAGGGACAATAGCGGGTAAATCCTTCGGCGCCGCGAGTGAAAACCTTTCCAGGTTTCCCAATTCTGTGGGTAACGTGCATTTTTCAGTGGCTAATAAAATAAGCTGTTTACCACTTCCAGCCATCCTCCTCGCTGAATTCTCCAACTCGGGCAAATAGTACTGCATCCATATTGAATCAGCACGACCAGACCTCCCAATTCCAATAGGTACAGCGAAAATTTTTATACTATCATTTATTTTTTCCATGGCACATACTTCCAGTTCGTTTAGACACCTCTTAAAGTTGAAAATGCGGGCCTCGGTAGTATCATTTTGTAGATTTACGGCAAAATGAGTATCTTTTGAAGTTTCCACATACGATCGAAGCTTCCCATCACTATCGTTGTCGTATGAGTACCCATAGTTGAACTGGGTAATTAGGGTGGCTACGTATGGTACGCTCGCCGTGGGGAAACTCGGGGGTTTCCTCAGGATGGCACTTCCGACGGGATGTCGATCGTCACGAATGCAGCGGGACAAATTAAAAAGACGTCTTCTACTACTCACAATATCACCGTATGGGTAGGCTTTATACGTCTCTCCAGCTAGGCCGTAAGACTCAACGGCTATAGAATTCCCACCCACTACCAAGCAGACATCGCCCCTCTTTAGGACCCTGTCCGTAAAGGATGTGATGGAGAGTTTGAGAGGGGAGTACTGCATTCTGAGAAGGTCCTGATGTAGACTGAAAAGTTGTGGCGTCAATCTCCGCACATCACCGCAGTCATAGACACCCCAATCCCCCTACCGTTTCCTATTACGGGTGGTGCTACATGTTAGCACACGTATTTCGGATGGTGTAACATGTTAGCACACCCATCTAAACCAGACTGTAATTTCTAATATGGAACCCAACGCAGTTTGTCTTTTAATTCTTTTCTTTTAGTTTCCTCGCGTTTTCGACTACCTTTCCCAATTTTCACCTTACTTCCATAAATTTGCAGCCGAGCTTTTGCATTCTTTATATATGAATAAGGAATTCCCGCTGTATCCAACAGGATTTTATAAAAAGGCAGGTCCTCTTCCTCTATAGCCCCCGCTTGTTGAATCAATTTCTTTAACACTACCATTACATTTAAACGATCGATGGGTTTTCTCAAATTTCCCCTATCATCCCACTGGAAGTCATTCCGTCCTTCAAAAAACTTGAGAAAAGCAAGGGCGTGCCTTCTGTTGGTGGGTGTTAGTTGCATATCTATCAGATGGTCGAGAGGGGGATTGCTGTACACTACCTGTTTAGGGAGGGGGAGAGGATCGGCCTCACGTTTTAGTTTTTCCCCTACCCCTTTACGTCTTCTTTTCTTTGGCTTACTTTCAAACTTGGACTTCATCGCTTGTATCATTTGCAATAGATTACGTAGTAAATCACTATTATCTCCTCCTCCCCCCCCTTGCTGCTTATCCCCCTTTCCATTCTCCTCTACATTTTGTTTAGAGTTTTGAACTCTACTTTCCCCACTGTCTTGGTGGAGACTAAATCCTTCCGCCGTCTTCCTCGGTATTAGGCAATACTCTTTCATCTTCCTAGCAAACCCCCAATTAGACTCGCTGCTAAAGGCAGAAGTACTGAAAGTATAGCACCCCCTCTCTGTGATGATAAAATTTTTCTTTTCTCTTTAAGCGGTGTCTTTTTCCGGGCTACTGTCCTTATTTCATTCCTATATTTCTTCACCTTTTCTACTGATTTACTATCTCGAGTCAGATTTTCCTTTAAAAAGTTGGAAAAGATCTCCGATAAGCAATCAAGATGGGTCCTCTTCAGTAAAGGAATTAATTCAGACCTTTTTCTGGTGGGGAGGTTATTTAAGAAGAGAAGAAAATCAGCATGTTTGTGTATGTGGGATTTCATTTCCGAGTTTTCCCGACTAGCCTTTCAACATCCTTACTATGTATCCACGAGTTAAAACTTTGTGGGTATCCTCTCCATGATACGAGATACTTGACTTTTCCCTTCACGACTTTCCTTCTGATAATATCTATAGGGAAAGTTTCTGGTATAGCCGTGGGTATTAGTTCCGCTCTATAAAAAACTCCTTCAATTTTCTCACCGGCAAGATCTTCCAGATAATAAGTCAATGGGGCCTGACTCTTGTCTACGCTTCTAATTTTGAATATTTCTAGCGTATTTTGTATTTTATACCCGCGATGGAATACAGACCGTCGGAGCTCACTCGCAATACGCACAGACTGACCCACGTCTAGTGCATTACTATTTTGTTGGGGTTTAAACACGCTTGCTTTATACATTTTCCGAAATGTATAAATGTATATATATATATATATATATATATATATATATATATATATATATATATATATATATATATATATATTATTAAAAATATTACTAGCTAAGCTACATCCCTAGTTGTAAAAGTCAGATGTTATAAGCCCAAGGGGTTCAACAAGGAAAAATAGCCCAATGAGGAAAGGAAAAAATTAAAAAAATAAGGAAATAAATATACGAAATAAGAAGTAATGAAAGATTAGAATAAAATATTTTTAAAAACTAACAAAAATAAAACAGATAATTCACATATAACTATAGAAAGATTTATGTCAGGCTGTTTAACCAAAAAAAATCCTGCAATTTTGACCTTTTGAAGTCCTACTGATTCAACTACACGATTAGGAAGATCATTCCACAAATTGGTCACAGCTGGGATAAAACTTCTAGAATATTGTGTAGTATTAAGACTCATGATGAAGAACGCCTAATACTACCAGAATTAAACGCATACTCAGTATTACGAGCAAGATGGAACTGACCAGGAAGACCTAAATGTAAAGGATGGTCAGAATTATACTATCTCAACTTTCCTTTATGCATTTATTTGGGAGATCTCTTTCACCACTAACTTTCAACAACGAAATGCCTTTTTTAAATTATCTATTTTAAAAATATATGACATCTGCTATTCAACTTATTACACTTCAACACACCAATATAATAGCCAAAAGTAGATGAAAATTGTAAGTTACTATGAGCATAAATCAAACATTAAAATCCACAACAGCCCATTAGATATATGTGAATCTTTCTGGCAATATTTTAATTGTGCAATCTCTTCATCTCGAACTTACTCTAAACATAACCAGCAATTCATTTACGTTATGAATTTGACTCAGATGTGCTAGCATTATAAGTTATACTAAAACAGTTTGGCGGTGGCAAGGCTTCTGTCAAAAGTTGAATATCACATAAGTTTACACGGAGAGAAGATGTTGAGGATTCTAAGGAATGGAATGGTTCGCAATGTTGCTGGTAATAGATATCCAAATCCTGCCGCAAGAATTCATATATCTTACATAGAGATGCTGATGTTTTATCGCAAACTTTTTATCTCGATATGGAACATCATAGTAGGTATCTATATATGGTCACACAATTATTGTGAATATGGTCATTGTTCTATCTCATTTCTTAGCTTTGCTCTTACTTTATGAACACATATCTTCGTATATGAAATTCTTTTGTTGTGAAAATGTGAAATCCTTATCGAGGATAAGGTTTCTTACGTAATTATTATTATTATTATTATTATTATTATTATTATTATTATTATTATTATTATTATTATTATTATTATTATTATTACTGGCTAAGCTACAATTCTAGTTGGAATATCAGGATGCTATAAGCCATAGCGCTCCAACAGGTAACAATACCCCAATAAGGAAAGGAAACAAGGGACTAAGTACACTAGGAGAAAAGTAATAACAATCAAAACAAGATATTCTCAGATAATTAAGAATATTACATTATATCTATCATATATATGTTATAAAAAGAAATAAAGAAAAAACAAGAGGAATAGAAACCAGATAAAATAGCGCACCAGAGTGTACCCTCAATCAAGCGGACTCTTACCCAAAACTATGGTACAGAAGATATGGCACTACCAAAGACTAGGGAACAATGGATCGATTTTGGAATGTTGTTTTCCTAGAACAGTTGCTTACCATAGCTAAAAAATTCCTTCTACTCTTACCATTAGGAGAGAAGCCATTAAACAACTACATTGCAGTTATTGACTTCTTGAGCAAAGGGTTAACTAGAGAGGGTGATCCAATGTAGTACTCTCTGACTTGTCAAACGATCCAAGAAGTCTCCAGCGGTAGTATCTCAACGGGTGGATTGTGCCCTCACCAACCTACTACCTGTAATTATAAGAGGAGAGGTTAATAGACAATGAAGGATCTTTTGCCATTTCGATATCAGTAACACCTACATAGGGGCTTTACTCCGAGCTTAGTCACTTTAGCCACATAAAATGTTTCTAACGAAAACTATGACAGCAAGGTCATTGCAAAGGTCGCCAGCTACAGACAATGCTCCAACTGCGCCAATGGGTGCCCTATTCGCTGCATAGAGCCTGCAATCTTTATCTACATCAGTTTTGTTGATATTCATAGAAAAAGCTTGAGAGAACAATATATCAATCTACAGACTAAATTAAATCTGGCAAAAGCATTACGAGTATCATGAATAATTAATTTAAGTCCAGGAGTGATACCAGAATTCACGGCAACGGCACAACGAGTTTGTTTTGAGTAAAGTATATTCAACTTTAAAGTAAATGTGCCTTACAGGTATGAATAAGATAGTAGTACTATTTTGGCCATAGCCGATCACCCCCCAGAAAGGGGTGGCCACAGCCGATCACCCGGAAATGAGGGTATGGCCATAGACGATCACCCAAGGTCACAGAGGGTATGGCCGTAGACGATCACCCAAGGTCACAGAGGCTTACTGTTGACGGAAGTGTAGTATTTTTAAAGAGTTTTGTTTACAAACATTGCTTTGAAGGACGTTCGTAGCCCTCACCCGGAAAAGATGGTATGGCCGTAGACGATCACCCAAGGTCACAGAGGCTTACTGTTGACGGAAGTGTAGTATTTTTAAAGAGTTTTGTTTACAAACATTGCTTTGAAGGACGTTTGTTTCGACAGTAGGTCGGTGTTGATGGAAGGGGAGTATTATTTTTGTTTACAAACATAGAGTTGAAAGTCGTAGGGTTCGTAATGGCATACGTACGGGAACTATTAAAGGGAAATTGTTTACGGAAGTAGAGTATGATTTTAAGTTTTTTGTTTACAAACATTGAGTTGAAGACCGTACGGTAGTGTGTCACTATTAAAGGGAATTTGTTTACAAAACATTGAGGACGTAACCATTTGTTATTATCAAGCAACTCTTCGTAATGACGTACGTACGTACGTGTTTATACGTACCAGGAACTGTGGCACTGTTTAGAAAACCTTGAGAACGTATTCATAGTGGGCTACTATTAAAGGGAATTTGTTTACAAATATTGAGGGTGAAATCGTAGTATAGTTGATAGGGGTAAAACATGCCCAGACAGTCTCTACACCCGAGGCCCCCGTTCGCTACCTGTTGATAGGCCTACACTTGTCACACCCTGCACCTGGCGCGCAATCCCTAATCATTTGCGATGATAGGGTAAAACGCGGGGCATCCTCTACACCGAGTCAAAGGTTCATCCCTTCAACTTTCGTTCTCCACCCGTAGGTAGGCCTAAGTACCAGTCCCAAACCTTACCGTTAACGTAGTGAGAGCTCGTCTACAGTAATACTGAGTCATCTTACCACCCATTACGCTGTCCCCTAGATAACTAAAGCGGATCGGCTTTATCTACGTCGTTTTAGCAACTCACAAATCTCCATTGATACAACTCACAAAACTCCATTGATAATTCTGGCCATCATTTTCCTTTAAATTGGATGGTGATAAATGTTCCCTCAGTTTCCTATTGGCTCCACACACCTCTACAATATTTGGAAATCATACTCATCGGGGTCGGGGAAACTGATTTCCCCGAATTTCATTTGAGGGATATTGTTACTCTCACCCCTTTTTTAAAGGGACGAGTATTTTCCTTGGGGGTTTTTTCCACAGTAATACTGAGTCATCTTACCATCCATTACGCTGTCCCACCTGGGCTATTTGTAAGGATTAATTATTTGTAATGATAAAACATGCCCAGACAGTCTCTAAACCCGAGTCAAAGGGCTAAGCCGTGATGGGGCTAAGCACCTGTTCCAACTTGCCCCAGACGCGTAATCTTAAACATTAGGCAAAGCTCTCTCTCTCTCTCTCTCTCTCTACAGAGAAGGTGTAATAAAACACATAGTACTTAATATTTGTTTATTAATGATAATAATAATAATAATAATAATAATAATAATAAAACAAAAGCAAAATATTTTGGGATAGGGTCTAAGATGAGTTCATACGCACACACCAAAATTCGTGGGAGGATAATAAAAGAAACACATACTACTTAATATAAGTTTATTATTAGGAAACATTTCAGTAAAATAACCATACAGGATATTTTGAAAATAGATAACTAAAGTGGATCGGCTTTATTTACATCGTTTTAGCAACTCACAAATCTCCATTGATAATTCTGGCTTGGTGTGACGCCAGATATACATACATGGACGACTGTTAAGATGTAAAAGATAATAAAGTAATACAGTGACATCATTTTCCTTTAAATTGGATGGTGATAAATGTTCCCTCAGTTTCCTAATGGCTCCACACACCCCGTTTAAAGTTACACTGTGGGTGAAATATAAGCAATGAAACGCGCACAGAGACGAATTGTAATTTTGCACTCGCATAACATTGGCAAAGCACTTCATGGTGGAATGTCTTCGTAAAAATTCGGTGAAATACGTCGAATGTTCTTCAGGCCGCATACCTAAAGGGTCGTAAAAGATGATGTTTTGAAATGGGGACTTCTGGATAATAAAAACAACCCAGTGACCCACTTTACGATGTTGGTGAGAAGCAAGTGTATTTGCAATAAGTATAATTGACTTAGGTCTCGTCAAGGGTATCTCGAACCCAGCCAAATGGTCACTGGATACGCATCCATAAAAGTGTGCTTCATTCCCGAGTTTATTCCTCAAAGCAAATTCTATATCTCTGGTATTCATCTTACACCTCACCCATACCACTTCCGGGGTACGACTACTTGGTCATTTTACCCCTCCCCGTTAATATATTTTCACCAAATAACGATATGGAAAGCGGGGCAGTGGACTCCCAACACCCCCCTACCCTCTTAAACACACACACACACACACACACACACACACACACACACACACACTTATTCTAAAATACCTGTAACAACGTTTTGCTATTATTAGGAAAAACTCCCTGTAAAATTATCCTTCATGAAAACAGCGGATATTTTTACCTTCTTTTAGGAAACCATTCATTAATGGGTGTTCATTTATTACAGGCTGTGTATTTATGCTGAAAGAATCCGTAGGAAAACTTTCATGTCTTACGCCCTGACGTCGCAATATACATTTCGGTTTTGATCAATAGTTATAACTCCCTGGGTTTCTCCAAACAATAAAATAAGCCTATTTTCGTTAATCTGCTGATCAAACGTTAAATTAATCCGCAAGTCCCCATTTTTCTCTACCTCCAGAGTATCCATTAATGCAATTTCGGGTTTGAAGTTGAAAGCAATTACAGTCCGTCCACGATCGTAACAATCAAAATGAATTAGGTGGTCATAAGTTAACCCTAAAGATTTTAATGTCTCGTAGTAAAGATGGGAATAATTTTCTGGGAATTGTGACCTTATGTCGTATAAAGTGGAACCATTTAGCGTTACTCCTATATGACTTAAATTATTATGTCCGAAATAAATAGGGTTTCTATTCAATACTCCATTAAAGCTCTCCATATTAACAATGGCCAGGTATAATTTTTCAGGTATGACCTTATTGAAAGGTAAATCCAACGTTGCCTGAGTCTGATTAGGAGCCAATGCGTACGTCCTGTAAAGTGTTTTATTAAAGACAGTTTCCACGGAACTATTAGGATTCGAAAGTGCTCGATGGAGTGCGAGTAAAGCCGGTGGTCTCGGGATGACTTTATCAACGTGTAGTCTAGCTTCTTGGAGATTAAATTTAAATTCCTCTATAGTTGCAGTGGAATTAATGAACCACGCATTCGGAGCTAATTCCAACTTGATACGAACGTCGATATTATCCATCAAATATTCATCTACTGAGGCAACATCGAGCATAAGCGGGTGAATGATATGAAGTCCTTCTCTTTTTCCCTTAGTCACCCACTCCTTTTCCATTTTGTTCAATTTTGTAAAATAATCAGGCGGAAGTACATTTGAAATGGAAGTCCCCTTGTAATCCTGGAAAAGATAACCAAGACGCCCAATTGTTTTCACAGTGTGGGATTTAGCAGTAGTTAATAACTTTATAAAAGACCAGTAATTGAAATGGGGATTTGATTCTACAAGTCTTTCACCGATATAAACCTGGGATGACTTAAAGATTGTATTCGCCAAAGCATTGACGAAGATAACGTCTGTAGCATCACCTAACGCACTTCCATCTGGGGCCGTGACTTTTAAATGAAGTTCTATAGCTAGACTCGCTAAATCAATTAGAGTTCCTTCTATGCCATTGATACGAAATTCGAGATAGCGATCAGTGATAGCTCCTCCCGAGGTAAGATTAGTAGGGAGAATAAAAGACGTCTGTCGATCAGTGACTGATGTCTCTACTATCCTCATCCGGTTGGGTCTCGGAAAACTGTCTACGACGCCAGCGGTAAAATGGGATGTTGGTAATTCATTCCCCACATGACCAGCAATTCTCGGAGCAGCAGATGCCATTGTTAATGTCTTTGCTCACGCACTTATTTACTGGAACTAAATTACATCGCGCTAAACACGTCTTTATATCCTAAATTCCTACGATGGATTTTCTTTTTATTTACTCTTCTCTTGCCATTTCTTTTAACTTTTTTCCTTTTCTTTCCCCGGCCAGTAACGATGCGTCTCCCAGTCGATTTTAGCGCTTCTACCCCCCTTTGTTTAAGACTAGACCTGAAATCTTTTGTTCCCTGCTGTAAATCACCTATAACATTTTGACCAAATTCTAGGGCCGATGGTAAGACGGCTTTTGCTACAAAGGGTGCGACTCTTTTAGCCAGCCCAGCTAATAGGCTAAAAATTCCACCACCCTGTTGCGAACGCCTGGGGGCTCTAAATATCTCAATATCCCCTAGAGACCCTCCTCGTTGAAGTTTTATGGGGTCACTAGTAAATATGATACTGAACTCCTCGGGAGAGGGAGGGATAAACGTAACCCTCATGATGCCCCGCTCCAGAATAAACCCAAGTGCTTGGGTACTTGCTTTTATATTGTTTTCTGTTTCGGTCTAATATGAAGAATGCATATAGTGCTACTATCCTCACGAAAGTGTATTGCTCGTCCTTCTTGATCAGTCAAGCGGATTGATATTGCATCCAATTCCTTTGTCCCTAAGGGGTAATACACGTAATTATGATACCCCCTCGTTTTACTACCCCACATACTAAAGCTGTCTAATATATTAACTTTCTTGCCCCCGAAATAAGATCTTTCAACAATATCTGAATAAACAAGAACAAAATCTACCCCGGATGTTGGGGAGGGTGGGAAAGGGGCCAGCAGATTATGCGTCTTAATCATGGGTTCCCCTGCGGTGGTTTCAAAAATTTGATATGGTTTGTCTGTATTAAAACCCAAAGTAGCTCCAATTCTTTTTCCAAATTTTAATTTTACGGCCTGAATGGGACCTTTTCGATAAATTCCCTCTCTTGTTTCCTGTCTCTTTGTGAACTTGAGTAGAACTCTCTCTCTTTGATAGTCATATTCTAATAGACCTGTCGCGGGTATATTTTCCTTGTAAAATTCGATCGGTAGGACGTTCTTCAAAGCGTATGTTATGTCTTCATTTATACTGGATACCATATAGCCAGCATCGGTGGATAGAATGCTTAATCTAGGCTTGTAGGTTTCCTCTGTACGTGACGTAATAGTAGGCTCACCCCCTATGGATATCCGTACCTTTGTAATAATCATTTCTATTCCGGAATCAACCTCACCACTGACGAGGCCATATATTTCATTTGGGTAATGAATATTGATGAGTGCTACTTCATGCTCCAAATTATGATCTAAATTTATACTATTCTGAAGCTTATTTGTAAAGTTACCTGCATTATTTTCAGGGAAGATATCCCTATTACCCAGAGAGGTCAGTGTTACGATATGGCTTTCGCCACCCATTGTGGCTAAGAAATGACTGAAAGTATTCTACTTGTGTTGGGTATATTTAAACCAAAAGACAGTACGACTTTTTATTAATGAAGTCACTATTACATAAATATCCCCGAATGGGGATGACATAACCCAAAGATAAAAGTACAGCATGACACAGTTTATAACTATTTTTTTGACAGGTAAAATATCTGAAATGAAAAAATCACCTCATTCACAGAAAGGGTATATTACGCCAAACTTGAGAGTTCAAAGACACTTACATAATTACTCCCTGACGCTGAAAGGGATTACATAACATAAAATACAGGATATTTTCTTTCTTTTTAAAGAGAGAGAAACAAAATATAAGAAAAATGAAATCCACACATTCGCAGAATGAGTACATTACGCCAAACTTAAAAGTTCAAATGGACCTACTTGATTATTCTCATTCGCAGATGAGAATTACATCACCCAAAACATAAAACAAAATGGTCTACTTTATTACTAATTTTTAAAGAAGAATACGAGAAAAGGAAAATCACCTCATTCACAGAATGGAGAGTATATTTAGTCAAACTTAAAAGCGAAAAATAATACACCCTATAACTTTTTTTCAGTGAAATACAAAAATAACATTGAAAATAATCAAATAGGGACAATAGCGGGTAAATCCTTCGGCGCCGCGAGTGAAAACCTTTCCAGGTTTCCCAATTCTGTAGGTAACGTGCATTTTTCAGTGGCTAATAAAATAAGCTGTTTACCACTTCCAGCCATCCTCCTCGCTGAATTCTCCAACTCGGGCAAATAGTACTGCATCCATATTGACTCAGCACGACCAGACCTCCCAATTCCAATAGGTACAGCGAAAATTTTTATACTATCATTTATTTTTTCCATGGCACATACTTCCAGTTCGTTTAGACACCTCTTAAAGTTGAAAATGCGGGCCTCGGTAGTATCATTTTGTAGATTTACGGCAAAATGAGTATCTTTTGAAGTTTCCACATACGATCGAAGCTTCCCATCACTATCGTTGTCGTATGAGTACCCATAGTTGAACTGGGTAATTAGGGTGGCTACGTATGGTACGCTCGCCGTGGGGAAACTCGGGGGTTTCCTCAGGATGGCACTTCCGACGGGATGTCGATCGTCACGAATGCAGCGGGACAAATTAAAAAGACGTCTTCTACTACTCACAATATCACCGTATGGGTAGGCTTTATACGTCTCTCCAGCTAGGCCGTATGACTCAACGGCTATAGAATTCCCACCCACTACCAAGCAGACATCGCCCCTCTTTAGGACCCTGTCCGTAAAGGATGTGATGGAGAGTTTGAGAGGGGAGTACTGCATTCTGAGAAGGTCCTGATGTAGACTGAAAAGTTGTGGCGTCAATCTCCGCACATCACCGCAGTCATAGACACCCCAATCCCCCTACCGTTTCCTATTACGGGTGGTGCTACATGTTAGCACACGTATTTCGGATGGTGTAACATGTTAGCACACCCATCTAAACCAGACTGTAATTTCTAATATGGAACCCAACGCAGTTTGTCTTTTAATTCTTTTCTTTTAGTTTCCTCGCGTTTTCGACTACCTTTCCCAATTTTCACCTTACTTCCATAAATTTGCAGCCGAGCTTTTGCATTCTTTATATATGAATAAGGAATTCCCGCTGTATCCAACAGGATTTTATAAAAAGGCAGGTCCTCTTCCTCTATAGCCCCCGCTTGTTGAATCAATTTCTTTAACACTACCATTACATTTAAACGATCGATGGGTTTTCTCAAATTTCCCCTATCATCCCACTGGAAGTCATTCCGTCCTTCAAAAAACTTGAGAAAAGCAAGGGCGTGCCTTCTGTTGGTGGGTGTTAGTTGCATATCTATCAGATGGTCGAGAGGGGGATTGCTGTACACTACCTGTTTAGGGAGGGGGAGAGGATCGGCCTCACGTTTTAGTTTTTCCCCTACCCCTTTACGTCTTCTTTTCTTTGGCTTACTTTCAAACTTGGACTTCATCGCTTGTATCATTTGCAATAGATTACGTAGTAAATCACTATTATCTCCTCCTCCCCCCCCTTGCTGCTTATCCCCCTTTCCATTCTCCTCTACATTTTGTTTAGAGTTTTGAACTCTACTTTCCCCACTGTCTTGGTGGAGACTAAATCCTTCCGCCGTCTTCCTCGGTATTAGGCAATACTCTTTCATCTTCCTAGCAAACCCCCAATTAGACTCGCTGCTAAAGGCAGAAGTACTGAAAGTATAGCACCCCCTCTCTGTGATGATAAAATTTTTCTTTTCTCTTTAAGCGGTGTCTTTTTCCGGGCTACTGTCCTTATTTCATTCCTATATTTCTTCACCTTTTCTACTGATTTACTATCTCGAGTCAGATTTTCCTTCAAAAAGTTGGAAAAGATCTCCGATAAGCAATCAAGATGGGTCCTCTTCAGTAAAGGAATTAATTCAGACCTTTTTCTGGTGGGGAGGTTATTTAAGAAGAGAAGAAAATCAGCATGTTTGTGTATGTGGGATTTCATTTCCGAGTTTTCCCGACTAGCCTTTCAACATCCTTACTATGTATCCACGAGTTAAAACTTTGTGGGTATCCTCTCCATGATACGAGATACTTGACTTTTCCCTTCACGACTTTCCTTCTGATAATATCTATAGGGAAAGTTTCTGGTATAGCCGTGGGTATTAGTTCCGCTCTATAAAAAACTCCTTCAATTTTCTCACCGGCAAGATCTTCCAGATAATAAGTCAATGGGGCCTGACTCTTGTCTACGCTTCTAATTTTGAATATTTCTAGCGTATTTTGTATTTTATACCCGCGATGGAATACAGACCGTCGGAGCTCACTCGCAATACGCACAGACTGACCCACGTCTAGTGCATTACTATTTTGTTGGGGTTTAAACACGCTTGCTTTATACATTTTCCGAAATTGTTGCGTAATGATTTCTGGGTCGGTATATCTATGGACTTCGAGGGGAGTCAGCCCCCCTCCCAATCCTCGGTGCGGGGATCTATTATAGTTTCTTACAAGTTGGGGGAGGACGTCAACATAGACGAGAGTATTTCGCAGAGTTAAATGCTTATATATCTTTTGCTTTAGCGTACGTATAACACGCTCGGCAATGGCGGCTTTGATTTCATAAGAGGAGACGCTGTAGAGTTTTATATTTTTTTCTTCCAGATACTTAGATGTAATTTTTTATAAAATTCTGACCCGCGGTCGGTAAGAAGGCGACTAACCCCCAGAAATTCGGGTAAGGAAAGGATCGATATTAAGCCTTTTAACAGAGTCTGTGCTTTCTTGTTTCTGAGAGGAACAATCTTGAGGTAGCGGGAGAAGATATCTATGCAAATAAGAAGATAGTTTACGCCCTTGTTAAATTTAGATAAACGACGCATATCCGCGAGATCGCAACTGATAATAACTCTAGGAGCTGGAGATACCATTTGACGTCTCGGGAAGTGTTTTCTTGTGAGTGCATGCAATGTATGAGCATCTTTCGTCGCCAAATAGTCTTTTACATTACTTAAGGTAATTCCCGGGTTCAGAGCTCTAGCGGCTTTATAGATGGATTTTACACCCCCCAAGCTTGATGGGTGTGAATAGTTTTCATATACGGTTTCCAAAATCTTTCTCTTTACGTCTCCCATTCTCCAAAAACTACCTCACACGAGGCACTCCCTGCTATATTTGTTCTCAACTGGAGTTCGCTAGGAGTATTTAAACTTAAATCTACCAGCAAATGGGAAAAGGGTTTAGCCATAACAGCCTTTTTATAGACATGCACAAATTTTTTCGATAAAGACGAACCGAATATTTGCCTTCCTAATAACTCAACTTGAGACATATCCCTAGTTCTCAGCAAAAGCATATGCGAGGCATTTATACTTATATTCCTGGCGTATTTACCACCGTAAAACATATTTTGCGTAATAAAAATAACAGAGATATTTTTATGTCGTCCCTTAGTAAAGACGTCTACAACAATTTTGTCATGGACAGCCTCGAGAAAAACATCATCGAGGATGTATAATATCGAGTAGACCCCAGCTTCCGTATCTATCTCACTCATCGGGTCTACGATATTGGCGTAGAGGGAGAGTTTTGCCCCAATTGTTGGATGGGTTTTCAAAGTATGGCTATCCACACCACACATAACAATGTGTGTAAACTTACTTTCATACTTTAATATAAGTTGTTCAACCAAGAAAGATTTTCCCGAGTTGGAGAAGCCCGACACAATAATACGCGCCGGCTCCCTAAAAATGTCCAAGTCATCTTCTTTAAAACACTTGTACATTTTAACAGTTCCCGCATTTAACTGCGCCTTTACTCCAAATGCAATGATATAAGTACGGCGGAATGAATACCCCCATTAATAAAAAGTAGCAACCCGCTTGACAGTACATTTACAAAGGGAAAAGCGAACTTAGCAATTATATACGATGAGGTGTTATTTTTTCTTCGAAATTCCTTCCGTGCCTTCCCTTCTACGTCATTACGGTGGAATTTCCATCAGTAGGAAGAAAGTAGCGAGAGAGAGAGAGAGAGAGAGAGAGAGAGAGAGAGAAGCATGTTTTACCCTTTCACCCCAATGTAGATGGATTTCCTTCGGGTAGAGGAAAGTACTCACCAACCTTTTCTTCTCTCTTTTTCCACAAATTTTGATATACGCGAGGAAGTGGGTCTGGTGGAGAATAAGACGGTAGCACTAATTTGGGGAGAGGGTTGTTGGTGGGGACCTCCCCCGCTACTTGCTCATCCTCCTCCTCTACAATATCCGGATGACCGTATGCGTAAGAATTGTATTGACTTACGTGGAAACGTTTTGAGTCAAAGGCTGAAAGACACTTCTTTTCTACTTTGGTGGTACTCATCTGCCCCTGAACATTTCTAATTGTACGTACCGCGACGTAATTGACCCGATGATCTTCCAGGATTTGGGAATACTGTTCATGCTTCATACGAGAATGCAGGTGGCGAGGAATACCTTTTACCCTGTTAATCTGCTCCTGGTTGGCTAGTAACAGAGAATACATTTTAGGTTTCAACGCTTTCACCTCTGCTATTAATGTACTACCAGTTTCCGATTTTAAAAGCCCCAACTCGCCTTTTCTTTCATTATTAAAAAGAGGGTGGTCTTCATCGAAGTTGGAAAAATCCATATACGATTTCAGGGGTTCTTGAGCAAACTCCGAATTAAGGTCGGGAACTTCCAGAGCAAAAATGAAACTATCTGTGTCAGTGTAAATGAGTTTGACTTTATCACCATACTTACGCTTGAGTATTTTATAAAAGAAATAATAGAGATCAAATTTGGCCGCTTCCAGAATGGCAAATCCTATATAATTAGGCATATTGATGGCAACCTGCGGAAGGGTAGAAGTGCAGATAACACGGTCTTCACTCAAACGAATGGATGATTTTAGCCGCGGGTTACGGGCCTCTTTTAAGTAAACCGCGGGCTTCGTAACAACCCGACTTTTTTCAGCGTATTTCAAAGGGTTCAGTAAAGTCTTCCCAAAGACGCAGTTACTCATAGCCTTAAAAGCTTTTTTCTCTGTTGATGAGGTGGCCGCTGTCCTCGCTTCGATGTTAGTTTTGATGAAATCGTTCATGTAAGCACTTTGACTGAATTCATAGATTGAATGAACAGCTTCCAGTTCCAGACCTAAGTCCATATACAGCTGTAGGAGGGGGAGGGAAATAAGATACTCCTTTTTACTACGGTGGGTGGCCATAAGTTTTTTGCACTTTACACCCATCTGTCCTCCTTCCTCCTCTAGCACGTTTTTACAATAGGGAGATAGATTTCTAAAGGCTACTTCTTCATGAGATAAGCATAGGGGGAGTTCATCCGTCGCTCTAGCAACTTCTTCCGAAGGTACTTTTGTAGTGACGAGGAGCCAGTATCCCTTGTCCTCATTTGTGATAGCATTTTCAATACCCCTTCCTAAAAACATATCTTTTTCTTCATGGGAAAGTTTACGAATCCCACCGGAGGGGAGGTTTCTAGTCATGACTGTTGCGTATAGAGAGTTGAAATCCAAATATAGAATGTAAGAGCTTTGGTGCTGGTCCGGATTAAAAGAAGAATTTATTTCACGGTTGTTGGCTGTGAATGACTGACGCACAACGGAAGTGAATCCCCCCCTCACATTGTGCCTGACGAGATTATACAATTCCTCGTCATAGACGTGATCCAACTCAATGTTACTCATTTTAAGAAAGCTGTCGAAAGCGTATGATGGAAGTGAAACATAGTGTGGTAAATCAAGACCATACTTACTATAAAGAATATCACGCCACCAAATGAGGATATCCCCTAAAAGGCTAGTGTCTACAATGAGGTATAGGAGGAGAAAATCTTTCAAAGTTTGGCATTTGGCAATAGTCCAAACACGCTGGGCGCGTTTATACTCCTCATCCGATAGATCACACCCCTTTAGCCTGTTGTAAAATGCTGATTGAGGGGGTAACTGCCTTTCCCCGAGTTTTGAAAGATTGTCTATATAGTCATAGCAGAAAGGTAATTTACCCCGAATAATTTCAGCCCTACGTTCCTCATTCTTTATCCCGCTTAACATTTCCTCCGTTAATCGTGCTTTCCTTCCATCCCTAAAATATTCAGAAGCTAAACTATCCAAAGAAGACCCTAGAAAGGCTAGAGAGTCGAGAAAAAATAAATTCCCAACAGACATTCGCTGAATTTTTAGTCCTTGTTTCGTCATGATTTTGATTTGGACTTTATCTTTAAGATCCTTGAGGATGAGGCCTAAGTCATAACTCGAATTGTGGGCAAAAACAGGGAGATGTGTTTTTTGTTCGCGGCATGATAAATTACACCGCCTACAGTACGCCCCAATAAAATTGTTATTAGGACTGGCGTGGTCATGATGTCTATGTTTATCGCTCCCGTCTTTGAATGGTGACTTGCACAATTGGCATACGTCCTGCTTAAGGAATGCTCTCTCATCCTCCTCTGTCATATGAATGGGGAAAGTTCGCCACCGTTTTTTTATTGTCTCCCAACAAGCATTAAGATCGGCTAGAAACTTGTCAACGCAATCGTTTCCGCAATAATAACTAGAAGCTACTCTTTGACCGCTGCAATCGAAAATGATGTAGCAGTACGCTATTGATTTATGTATTGCCTCTACACCATACGCACCGGGAGATTTCTCTAAAGCCGATTCCATATCAAAGACGCAAATATAGGAAAACTTTTGCGTCTTATGCTGATTTCTAAACCTTACTGTGCTTCCGACGGGGGGAAAATTCAATGTTACAGCAAGTTCACAACTGGCTTCATGGTGTTCTTGCTTAGAGGTTGATGAATGCTGCGATAGGCAGTTATGGCAAAAGTACCGAGGGTCGGGAGATCTTACCCGGGCAAAGGATTTCACGAAGGAATGAAAATCCTTAATGAGGCATGTATGTTCCCCATCTAAGAGGAGAAGAGGGACTATGTTTGGAAATTTTTTCATTCCACGCCTCGACAATTGAAGCAGATACCTTCCGTCCGCGGATCTTTCCATTTCGTAAACGTAAATGGAGATACGATTTGCCGACTCGAGGCGTGAAATGTCTTCCCATTGGATGGGGAAGGTGATACGGGTGAAATCAACGTATTCCGAGCAACGTTGAATACTATTTACAGTGCGGGAAATATTTCCCCAGTGGGGTGATGCCTGTTGTTTAGCGATAAAGTAGGCAGCCAGACACTGAATTAGGCAGGAATTCCCAATTCCAGAGGGATTAAAAACCGCATGACTTCCGCGGACTTCTTTCTTAGGAAAAATGTAAGCACCCATTCCAGCCATTACAGCTTGGCGGTGATAAAAGAGTTTAAAACTCTTGACGTCTTCAACTGTCCACCCACTCCCCCTTAATTCACTGCTTATTTGTGGGAATTTATTTTCTATAAAAGTTTCCCATTTATCCAAGAGCTTATTGATTTCACCAGCGTTAATAATCGTCGCTGGGAGCCAAAGCGCCACGGGTTCGTTTTCCGTTTCCCCCAATTTTTGAAAGCTTAGTTTGGTCATACAGGAGTTCAAAAGTCCCACAATCTTGGCTGTAAATGTTTTGTTTTTAAAGTATTTATTTAATCTTACACTAATATCATCCCTACAAATTACCATAAATAAGGTTGGGTCACCTACTGAGTGGACTGTGAATTCTTCAACAACGTACAGGTAATTGAAGGCTGACTCTCTATTGATGAGGGTGAGCGCATGTCCTGTGGTAGGTGTCGAGGGAGATCCCCCAGGTATGGGAGGTTGGCCGCGTGAAACTTCTCCTGTTGAGGTTGTAGCAATTGCATGCTGTGGTGCTAGTGTTTTTCCAGGTAATTCTCCTCCACTCGAAATTGAGTGATGAGACGATGTATTTTCAGGTAATTCCCCTCCCGGCGTAAGAACTGGAACGAGAGAGAAATGCTACTGTTATAGTTTTTTTTTTGAAAGGTGTAAGGCAACTTTAAAGCACACATTGTAAAGCCAAATTGTAACACACGTAATGAATATCAATACGCAAAAGGAAACTCCCGAATCTCTATCCCAGATCTTATTCTACTTAATCTCCTTCCTTTCAGACTAAACTCACAATAATCCTGGGGTTGAATATTTAAAAAAAAAAGATAAAGGTACTAAACATTACATTTTTATATTAAACAGTACTTACTTGCGTAGTGTTTCTTTCTTTTTTTGATAGGGAGGTGAGACTCGCTCTTTTCACGTTTCCTTTTCGTACCACTTTTCTCTAAAAAGAAAGAAAGAAAAGTAATTACTTTTTCACGACACTTAACACAATCACAAAAGTAATCGCTATTCCACCGACACTTAACATAATCACAATATTCACAGCATAAATATTTTCGAAATTTCACTGATAAGGATACTGTATATTATACCTGGCGAGGAATTTTCCATAGTGTAATCACGAACGCCGACTGCTGGGCGTAACGTCGCAGAGGAAGCGCACACACCAAACTGGTGAAGTTGGGTCCCCCCCGAGGGAAGCAGTGACGGGAGGTGGACGTTTAAACCGTAGGCGTATCGGAGGGTGAGTCCTTAAAACTGTAGGCCTGGGTGTGCGTGTGTGCGTTTACGCGTGCGTGCGTACTATATATACGACCCAACCTATGCCTTGGGCGCAAACGCGCGTCTGTCGTCGTGAGTGTACTAAATTCGTCCTTCGCCCTCTACTATGGAATATTCCTACAAGAACGACGCCCATCTCCTGGATGAGGAGATTACCAGCTTCCAAAAGTGTAAGTTTTTCAAAGTATTTTCATTGAAAGTTTAGAAGTCCCTTAAAATAAGCAAATATTAAGTACAACGTTTCTTATATTATCCACCCACGTGGTGTGTGTGTGTGTGTGTGTGTGTGTGTGTGTGTGTGTGACCCTTGATTATATTTCCAAAACTTATATTTCAATGTTTATTCCCATAGGTGTGTTTACTCCATTGCTGGATGAAGCAGGAATTCGACAAAACCTAGAAAATGTCCGGAAGGTGAGGAGGGACCTTCTAGAACACTTACAGGAAGGAAGGGGTGCTGCTAAGGAGATGCTGGGGCAGTTGGCTACCTATATAGTGAGACCCCAACTAAGCATGCTACCTTCGCCAGTCAAGGATAAACTCATCACAACCTTCAATGATCACGAGTCTACCTTACAACTCCTAGAGAATGCTAGGGAAGGAATTCTTCGTAGAGAGCTATTCTACGAAGAATTTTTATCAATAGCAATTAAGAGACGGGAAGAAGAAGAGGGACGCCATAACGATACACCCGTGTTTTTAATAACGCGGATAGAGGAGACGCCGTCATCAACGGGTGTTGATATCTCCACGGGTGCGGTGGGAGCTGCTAACGCGACTTGTTCCGGGGACGTGACCCTGGAGCGTGGAGAGACTCTCTCGGATTCCCAAGCGGTGGCCAAAGCCCTCGAAATGGAAGAGGAGGCGGAGAACGCGAAGAAGAAGGCCTGTGAAATGGAAGCGGTGCGGGAGAGTAGGAAGAAGAAAGCCTGTGAAATGGAAGCAGAGGAGGAGAGCCAGAAGAAGAAAAAATCGAAAGGGGTATGCAAAACCCCCAAGGAAAATACTCGTCCCTTTAAAAAAAGGGGTGAGAGTAACAATATCCCTCAAATGAAATTCGCGGGAATCAGTTTCCCCGACCCCGATGAGTATGATTTCCAAATATTGTAGGGGTGTGTGGCGCCATTAGGTAACTGAGGGAACATTTATCACCATTCAATTTAAAGGAAATGATGTCACTGTATTACTTTATTATCTTTTACATCTTAACAGTCGTCCATGTATGTATATCTGGCGTCACACCAAGCCAGAATTATCAATGGAGATTTGTGAGTTGCTAAAACGACGTAAATAAAGCCGATCCGCTTTAGTTATCTATTTTCAAAATATCCTGTATGGTTATTTTACTGAAATGTTTCCTAATAATAAACTTATATTAAGTAGTATGTGTTTCTTTTATTATCCTCCCACGTATTTTGGTGTGTGCGTATGAACTCATCTTAGACCCTATCCCAAAATATTTTGCTTTTGTTTTATTATTATTATTATTATTATTATTATTATTATTATTATTATTATTATTATTATTATTATTATTATTATTAATAAACAAATATTAAGTACTATGTGTTTTATTACACCTTCTCTGTAGAGAGAGAGAGCTTTGCCTAAGTTTAAGATTACACGTCTGGGGCAAGTTGGAACAGGTGCTTAGCCCCATCACGGCTTAGCCCTTTGACTCGGGTGTAGAGACTGTCTGGGCATGTTTTATCATTACAAAAAATTAATCCTTACAAATAGCCCAGGTGGGACAGCGTAATGGATGGTAAGATGACTCAGTATTACTGTAGACGATGACAAGTGTAGGCCTATCAACAGGTAGCGAACGGGGGCCTCGGGTGTAGAGACTGTCTGGGCATGTTTTACCCCTATCAACTATACTACGATTTCACCCTCAATATTTGTAAACAAATTCCCTTTAATAGTAGCCCACTATGAATACGTTCTCAAGGTTTTCTAAACAGTGCCACAGTTCCTGGTACGTATAAACACGTACGTACGTACGTCATTACGAAGAGTTGCTTGATAATAACAAATGGTTACGTCCTCAATGTTTTGTAAACAAATTCCCTTTAATAGTGACACACTACCGTACGGTCTTCAACTCAATGTTTGTAAACAAAAAACTTAAAATCATACTCTACTTCCGTAAACAATTTCCCTTTAATAGTTCCCGTACGTATGCCATTACGAACCCTACGACCTTCAACTCTATGTTTGTAAACAAAAATAATACTCCCCTTCCATCAACACCGACCTACTGTCGAAACAAACGTCCTTCAAAGCAATGTTTGTAAACAAAACTCTTTAAAAATACTACACTTCCGTCAACAGTAAGCCTCTGTGACCTTGGGTGATCGTCTACGGCCATACCATCTTTTCCGGGTGAGGGCTACGAATGTCCTTCAAAGCAATGTTTGTAAACAAAACTCTTTAAAAATACTACACTTCCGTCAACAGTAAGCCTCTGTGACCTTGGGTGATCGTCTACGGCCATACCCTCTGTGACCTTGGGTGATCGTCTATGGCCATACCCTCATTTCCGGGTGATCGGCTGTGGCCACCCCTTTCTGGGGGGTGATCGGCTATGGCCAAAATAGTACTACTTAAGATAATCAGTTTCCCACCTCTAAATTACTTTTCTTTTCTCGACAGGCTTTAAGTTTCAAGAGATAAAAAGCGATAAAAAGATTTACATTTTAGCAAGCGCTACCAATGTCGTCAGGTTAATACTGGATGAAAATATATTAAAATGATGTTAGAAAAATTATTCAAGCAATCATTGTCATTAACTTCAATCATGTTAGTACGACGTTAGACGCTAAATATCTAATTCATCTATTTCATTTATCAAAATGCATGAAATTCCAATCTCAGAACATCAATAGAGGTTAAGAGAGAACATGATAATGAATATATTAATTTCAATATAAAAAATGTTTGATGAGGGTGACTAGAAATTATAAGAGCAAAGTAAAAAGGACAGTGAAATTAATGTGTGAAAACTAAAGAGCAATATTTGAATTCTTCATTAAACATGTAAGTTTTCGGTAGGCTATTCCTTCACAAGATTGATGTGATCGAACTTTCTATATCTCAATTTATCTCCCGTCCAAAAGTTGGACAAGGAAATTATTTTCTGAATAGCTTTTACGTGAAAGTGAAAAGGAAATTTAGGGATTTCATGCTCAACAAGGTGACATTCTCTTTTATTTTGACATGGAAAGGACATATTTTTGTAAAATATATGTATACATACATACATATATATATATATATATATATATTTATATATATATATTTATATATATATATATATATATATATATATATATTTATATATATATATATATATATATGTGTGTTTGTGTGTGTGTGTACGCATATGTGTTTAGATAAATTTATGAAAATACACAGATATTTACATATGTACTACGTTTGGGTGCTCTCTAATGAAAGATAAATCCAGATGTACCCCCTTCAAAGTCCGCCATATACCTACCATTGAATAAAAGCATAATATTCTATTCCACTGATCCCAATATCACTTGCATGGCACAACCCTTTATGATTGGACCTAAAACATTTGTTCTTCTGTTAGCTAAATGTCAGACACCATTCTATTCCAGAAACTTTATAGGCGAAATAGGATCAAATGTGGAACTGCAGGCAGCAATATTCAGACATTTGGAAAAAAAAGATTGTGAGGTTTCTGATTTTCCTAGAATTTTATTGTTTATCAGAACACTGATGGTTGTCCTGCTCCTCATTATTGCGTTCTGTCACCATTGTCTTTCTCGTTATCCTGGGATACAAATAACGGGGGAGAACGAGTAGTTAAAGAACAAATACTGGCGAGTGAAAGACGGGGTTCTATATTGCTGAAAATTTTTCTTTTAGTCGTGATTCTATCAGTATCTAATTTTTTTGCAAGTAATTATGATACAATATCACTGTAGAAATAAAAAAAAACTTTTAAATGCGTTTAATTATTTCTGACTTCTAAACAATTCTATGAAATTTATTCCTTTTATGTATTTTTTTTCTCTCTCTCTCTCTCTCTCTCTCTCTCTCTCTCTCTCTTTATATAAATATATATATATATATATATATATATGTATATATATGTGTGTGTATATATATATATATATATATATATAATCATCTATCTATTTAACAAGGCACATCCTGAAATTTTGGATGGTACCCGACATAGAAAAAAGCTAGAAATTATTCTTTTTTCTCATCATCCCTCATTGTTTGACGATTGAATCAGCGAAGTTTGGTTGGTAAAATAGGGTGCCATAGCCTACCCTCTCCATCTTCCACAACAAATGAAGCATCATATGTTGACTCCCCTGCTGCTGCTACCTCAGCGGTCACCAGCATGACCCGAGATAGCAGCAGTGCCTATCGGAACTATGACATTATCGCTCGCCAATCATTTTTTTTCCTAGCACACTCGTTTGCCCCCTCTTGCACTCCTCATGTTAGCTCTTACACTCATCACTTCTTCAGCAGACGATAATTTTCCATTCTTTCTAAGTATTCAAATCACCTCATCTCATCCACTGATATATATATATATATATATATATACATAATTATATATATATATATATATATATAGTTGACAATGGGCTGGAGGAAAGATCACAGCAAAAAAAAAAAAAAAATGATCTTATCTTGCTTTTTTGCAGCTTTTACGACAAAGCATGGGCTCCTGAAACTCTGGAGCCCTTAGGTAAAGATTGCCCGGAATTTTATCTGGACGGGGGCCCTTTGACAATATGTCTGAGTCCCCAAGTCAATTAACATTTTGTGAATAAGTGTGTTTGCTCTGCCCATAAAGCCGTATGATTTTGCCTCGGCTAAAGAGATTATATTGATAATGTTTCGCCCTGAGAGCGCCCAAATATGGTCCAGTTTAGGGTCCAAAGTAAAGAGTTTTACTGGTAGAGATTAGTGGTATAGCAGCGAGTCCTAGTGAGTAGAAGTTATTGAGAGAGGAAAGACTTTGAGTACGAGAGAGAATAAGTAACTTTAAGTGTAGAGACTTAACGCTGATCTCTGGTTGGGAGGGTGATTTTGTAGTAAAATTATGGATATTGAGATTATGGAGAGGGATAGGACTCTGGAAAGGCATTGAACCACCAAAGAGATAATGTTCTCAAGGGATATGAATTCTATTTTTTGCACGAGGCTCTGGGTATGTAGAGAAGGAAGAGGTTAAGGAAAGGGTGCTAGTGTTGGCTCCCAGCACCAGCTACAGCACACGGATTAGGCATGGCCGTTGATGGTCGCTGAGCTCTTTGTCGAGGGGTTTCCTGGGTTCTGGGTGGTTGCAGCTGCTTTGGCAGTGCTTGAGA
>NC_090748.1:36596667-36606667 GCF_036898095.1 Palaemon carinicauda
ACAAGAAAATATTCATCAAGAAAGATGCTCATCTAAGTGTGAGAGTGAAATGGAGGAGAAAAGAGAGAATGGGAACGTCCAGAAAACGTTGGATGTACCATCGTATTTAATACTAGAAAACGCAAGTTGTATAAAGATAGAGTTGTCATTGATAAATGTGGATTGCTAGGTTTTTGAATCGACCACAACATGTTACTCAACCTTTAAATGTTATATCTTGGAATATAGGTGGTTGTAAAACCAAATTAGAAAAGAAAAATGTTGAGAAATTCTTATTACAATATGATATTTTAGCTTTGAATGAGATAAAGACGTCTTTGCCTGTTTGTTTGCCCGGATATATTTCTTACATGAGTTATGATAGGGACCCCTAGCACCGTAGTGGAACAGCTGTATTAGTGAAAAATGGGCTGTCACAAGAGGTTGTAAGTGTGGACACAAGCATACCTGACCAGATAAGGTTTCAGCTATGAGTAATGCCGAAAGTAGTATTTGGAGCTTGTTATATCCCGCCAAGTGATTCTCCTTATTTTTCTCACAGGGAATTTGCATCAATGCAAGAAATGTTAATAGAGGGTGGTGACGATAACAAGTTTATAATAGTAGGGGATTTAAATAAGTGGTTCGGTAGAGGTGTGAGGGAAATAGGCAATACTGAAGAATTTTCTTATTCAGTTGTCGCTGATGACGGGAATGTTCCTAATGATAATTCCTATGTTCTAACAACAATTAGTAAGGATCATAACTTGTTAGTAGTTAATAATCTGAAAGCTTATGACAAACACTTTGTTAGCAACAAGACTTATAAGCAGGGAACTAGATGGGTATCCGAACTAGATGTAAGTGTAGGGTCAATACAGTTGATAAATTCTATAGAATCATTTTGTGTACACCCAACCGAGAATTTACCTTCTGATCATGCGCCAATATCCATTAAAGTGTCTAAAGGTAAGATCGATCTTGATTTTGTGTCAAGGCGAGCATATTTCTTGGGTGTTCATGCATCACTAATGGGATATAAGTGTAGCGGTTTGGTAAAGAAACCAATTAAGTATAAGAGGATTGACCCAAACATGTTTAATGCCTGAATTTCAGATATGAACATAGATGCTGATAATTTTATCAATAATGTAAATGATTTTGCTTCTATTGTATCGAAATACCAGTGTTTTGAAATATGTCAGAGTAGGGCAGGAACGTCTAGAGAGGATAGTGGAGAAGCACACACCAACCGCTGGGACTATCTCCTTCGGGACCGTGATGACGAAAGTCTGGCAGGCTGAAGACAAGAAGGGGAAATTTCAGGTAAAAAATAAAACTGTATTAACACATTTATCTTCCATACACACTTGCACATTTACACCCTTGTCATACTTATTTCTATTCTCACTTTTACTTATAAAATTTCCCCCTCTTTCATCCTTACTTAAAGCTCTCGTATTCTTCCTTTTCATATATTCTACTAACACCAACTGTTTACCCTCTAGACCTAATTTCTCATACATACTAGGTTCACACTTGTTCCATTTCAACCATTTACTCATCCCATTCTTTTGGATATACTCAGGTACCTCCTTCCATTTACGCAACTGGTTGTGGTGTGCCTTAACTCTTTCCACACTACCATCCACACACAACTTACCCAACACATAACTTAATCCACTCGAACCAACTTCTAACACCTCATATGGACCTTCAAACTTATCACGCACCTTATATACATGCATTCTACCCTTTTCAATTACTTCTTTCATCACTCTCTCAACAACTTTGAAGCTTTCATACCTCTCATTTGCTTTTCTCCACACATCTCTATCATCCTCCGACATACCCAACCTTAGTCTTACTATCTTTTCAAAATTTAACACAACCTTACATGGAGATATACCCGTACTATTATACACTGTTGCATTGTAAGCCCACAACGCTCTACCAACATACAAATCCCAATCATTATCACATGTACTCATCATTCGCAAAATTTCAGTTAATGTTCTTACTGTCCTTTTAGCCAACCCATTCACACTTGGCATATAAGGAGTCGAATACACATGTTCAATACCTCATTCTCTTAACATCTGCTCAAACTCTCATCCAACAAACTCAGGGCCATTATCACTTAACATTCTCGCAGGCTTACACACACACATCGGCAACATCACTTGACCAACCATTCTTGCAACAGTCTCACTCCTTTTATTCTTTATAGGCACTGCATACGTAAACTTACTCATGTGATCTACCATAATAATCATTCCTACGTGTCCCCTCGCAGTCAGAGGCAATGAAACACAATCAATCACAAACATCTCAAATGGTTCTTTCATACGTAATCTCAAAACAGGCGGATTAGCATGCACTCTCTGATACTTCCCTTTCTGGCAATCTTCACACGTAGTCGCTGCATCCTTACATATCTGACTCAACCCAGGTGTAAACAATCTCTCAAGAATGCATTTCCACAATTCATTCCTACCCAAACGCCCATATCTGTCGTGCACTAACATACACATACTTACAGCTGCATGCATCAGAAACACAGGAACATATATATCTTCATCCATTCCTTTATGTAGAAAATAAACAATATTCTTACACACAATAAGTCTCTTACTAACTCTCTTATACACCTCTAAATCAGACGGCCATTCTTCTACCTCAATAATATTCAACATACATTAACGTAACCTTTTAATTTCCACACATTCATCTTGCATTTCTTCAACCTGCTCTTTAGTCAATAAATCAACCTCACTCCTCGTAATATCAACCATGCCAACAAAATTCGCTATAAATACACTATTATCTTCTATCACAACTACTTCACATCCATTCTTCAGAAGCAAACCACTACCAATATCAATTGATAGATCATGCAATCTTAAAAAATCAATTCCTATCAAAAAACAACTAGGCATCTCATTCTCTCCCATTACTAGGAAATTATGTTCCACCTCCATACTTCCCAGCTTTACTTTCAAACGCACTTCTTCCCAAACTAGCTAACTTCCTTTACCTATCCCATGAATTCTCACACTCGTACATTGCCTTTTCACTTCCCAATTGTACCGCTCTATTCCGTTAATAACAGAAATATTCTTCCTTTTACACCATGCATACAAATGTTTACTCTCCTATCAATAGGGTCATTCGTGTCACACCTATGTTCATCTTCGCTATCTTCCATGCTCATACCACTCTGATTCAAGTGACTCGGGCAATACTCCTTTTCACTCAGCAACTTGCAATATCTTTCATTACACTGTAACCTCAATATATACTCCCTTTCAATCTCCTTATTTGCCTGGTATTGCATCGGATGATTCCACCCAAAATACAAATAAACAGTTGCATCATACAACATACTTACCACCAACAATACTTTTGATAACAATTCACCCTCAAACACACTATGCTCCTCCTTATATGCTATTTCTTTCAATACTTCATTCCTAACACTCATTCTAAGCTCATCTACACTAGCAGGTATATTCCTATTCAAACCCTTAAATTTCAACTTATTCAACCCACTCAAAATACATTTATACACCATGTTATCCCTTCAAAACTTTGTACCACCACTAAATCTTTCGGCAACCTTTCAAAGTTACTATCATTCTCGCTAATATCTTCTATCTTACCATGCATTCTTGACATCGCATCTGCTACCACGTTCTTACTCCAAGGGACATATTCTAGCTTAAAGTCAAATTCATTCAAATCCTCTATTGTCCTCGCAACCCTAGCATTCAAAGACTCTTTCCTAATCATGTACACTATGGGCTGATGGTCAGTAGGCACAATAAATTTTACACCATATAAAAATAACTTCAACGCTTTCACACAAAACCTTATCGCAGCTAACTCCCTTTCAATCGTGGTATACTTTCGCTCAGCCTTATTAAATGCTTTACTTACATACGCTATCACTCTCAACTGTTCATATCCATTTATTCTTTGCATTTGAACCAGCAACCATCCATACTAATCCCACTAGCATCCGTATATAACTCTAACGTACTCGCATGCTCACTATAGTCGGGAAAGGCCAAAGTGACGTCTCTCGCAGCCTCTTCTTTCAACTTTTCAAATGCTTCAATCATAGGCTCATCCCATTTCAGTCTCGTACTATTTCTCTTACCTATATACTCATTCAAAGGCATCCTTATTCCCGAACAATCTCTGACAAACTTCCGACCAAATTCAATCAACCCAAGAAAACGTCTCAACTCGCGCACCGTACAAGGACGTGAAAATTCTCTCACCTTACTCACAAACTTATCACTCTTCCTTATACCCAATTCACTCACCACATGCCCAAGAAATTCCACCTCCCCGGCCAACCATGTACACTTTTCAAGCTTAATTTTCACACCAACTTCTATCAAACGTGCTAATACTGCTTCAAGCAACTGCATGTGTTCCTCAACAGTCTCACTAGCAATAAAAATATCATCTGTAAAAACAGCCACCTTCTGTCGAACAAACCCAGCCAAAACTACATTCATCGCCCTCTTGAAGGCAGCAGGCGCATTAGCAAGGCCAAAACTTAATCTTCTAAACTGATAATGACAATTACTACTTGAAAATGTCGTAATGGGACTGCTCCCCTCTGCCAGAGGCATTTGGTGATAGCCCCAAACTAAATCTAACTTTGTAAAAACTTTCATACCATGCATCTTATACACACAGTCAGACACTACATTCATCGGGAAACGTTCTTTAACAGTTACTTCATTCACCTTCCTATAATCAATACACATATGTAAACTTCCATCCGGCTTTTATACAAGTACAATAGGGCTATTCCAGGCACTCTCACTCGTTTCTATTACACCCATTTGCTCTAACTCCTGGCAATGCTCTTCTATTTCTCTGGCAATAGGTGGAGAAAAATGTCAGGGACGCTGATATATGGGGGAATCATTACTAAGGACTATCTTTAATTCAGGCAGCTTTGATCCCCCATAATCCTCGTCACCACGACTCAAAACTCTCCGTCTATCCCCTAACATCCTATACAATTGTTCCCTTTCTCCCTCACTTATATTCTCATTTACAGTACATTAATTCTTTCTTTCAAACTTTCACAGTCCCAATCGTCATCCTGCTTTATCTTACCCATCATAACATGTCTAAATTTAACATACCTTTCATCTTCTACATTGACCAATGTATACACACATCCCATGCTATCATCCTCACGTATACCCCGTATTCTCTTTCTCCTTACTGTCGGCAACAAGCTCACATACACCTTCGGCTCCTGCAAATTCAAAATACCATCATACACATGCACACTTGCTTCCGAACCTTCCACTACGTACTCACAATTGTCACCATTGGCAATTCCCAGACTATTCGGCCATGCAACTTTTACACTGACAACCTCACTCGCATCTCTTGACAATTTAACACCTTTTTTTGCTCTTAACGGCACACCTTTCCATACCTTCATACATACACTACCATCTTCATTCAAATAAAATTCACCACAAAATTTACCCTTGACTTTCATCTTTATCATATTTACACTAGGATGTACAATCATACCACATTTTTTCAAGAAGGTATAACCTAACAACACATCATATATGTCATTTACTCCGTCAACTACATAAAAATCATTATCTTCCATCATCAGCTCCCCAATCATAAAATTTTCACGTAACTTTCCTTGAACAGACATACTTGAATTACCGATACCTTTCACTTCACCTTTACACCCCCTAAATTCACAAACATTCCTTACCATATCGTACGCATTCCTAAACATTAAATTGACACCACAACCAGTATCAATCAGACCAACTAGCTCTATACATTTAAAATTTACTTTTGCACTCATACAGTCATAAGCTCTTTCACCCATCACGTCTTAATGCAGTAAACCTCCACGAACATGCATCACATTCACTCCGCACATACTCGAGGACTCACCCAGCTGAACCCTCTTACACTCTAGTTTCCCGAACATCCTGGCTGACTTAATTCATTCTTCCTACATACTCTACCTACATGCCCATCTACACCACATTCAGTATACTTACCCGGCGGCTCCTTGCACATTCTAGTATAATGACCATCCTTACCACAATTACCACAAATCACATTCATATGATTACTCCGACATCCACTCGCTATATGCCCAGTCATACCACACCGATAACATTTAACCCCTTTCTCTTTCTTGCACTCGCTAATTCTATGCCCTACCTCACCATATCCAAAACAAACACCTAGAGCCCATTTACATTCATTCTTCATATGCCCTACTTTCCAACATCTATAAAACTTTTCTTCCTTGATACAACTACCTGACCTACCTCGCTGCGCACTAGCACTCCTATCTCTCCAAACCTGATCAGCTATCCTCAGTGGTCCTCTCAAAATTGCATCCTTATAACTACCAAATTCTATTACACTTTCTTCCATTCCAATTCTTACACTCACAGATTTACTTTCTTTCGTGCACCTATCTAACTCATAATCCTCAACTATCTCTAGTATATCATCCCATGTCAATCTCTCTTTTATCCACCTCATTTTCTCCTTCCGTTTCAAATTAATAAATTCACTCACATTCTCAGGTATGGTCGCCAAAAACTTCCTCATTAACTCCTTATTCTCATTTATGCCTTCATCCCCATACTTCTTCCTAGCTAACGTTTCCAACCTACATACATACATTGATATAGCTTCTCCTGCATTCATCCGTGCCTCATCAAAATCATTCTTACTCTTATACCTAACACTCCCTTTCATACGTTTTAACTGCTCAATTATTCTCTTTTTCACACTTTCATAATCAACGTCACCTACACTCATTATCACACCATACATCGTCAACAAATACCCAGTCAAATATTCTCCTAACTCCCAAGCCCAAACTCTCTTACTATCACCATACTTATCCTGATAATACCTCTCATACTCCTTGAAAAACTCATATATATCCCTACTACTATGCTCATTGATCCTTTCACACCGAGGTACCTCTCTCATGATCACAGTCTTACATACTTCAACTCCATTTTCACTGCTATCATCACTGCTACCTTCCTTCTTGTTTCCTACTTCCTCACTAGAATATAAGGAATCTAATTCAACACTCAAATTCCTATCCTTAACTATTCCTTTCTTACCCTTTCTTTTACCTACCACTTTCACCCATTCATGATCATCCTCACTCTCATAATGACCCTTCTTCTTTTCCCTCTTCATATTACTTTTACCTTTCTTCTCATGCTTCCTATCACATTTCTGTTCATCCTTACTATGCAAAATTCCTTTATCTTCTATCTCACTATCACTTCCTTTCCCATTATCACTTACCTTAGCCTTCTCTTCCACTATCACCCCATTACCTGAAGCAGAAACCATTCCTCCGACTGCACCTTCAGCCATGAAAGTTTTCATCATTCCCATTACTTGCCCCATCATAGCTTCCATTCATTTCTCCATTCGTTCTTCATTCTTATTCATCCTCATCTCAAAACATTCTTCCACTCTCTCTACAGTTCCCTTTAACTCCCTAAGCTCCTTCTGCATCGCCTCATTCTCACAGTTCAACCTCTCATTCTCTACTAGCAACCTCCCTTTCTCAACTATCCACTTCTGCTCCCGTTCTTTATAATGCCGCAATTCCTCCTCCAAAGCCTTTAATTTGCCTTCCATTGTCATTAACTTTAATCTAATTTCTTATCCTATCAGTCCTTCGTCAAAGAGACCAGCTTCAATCCCACCTCGGCTGTCCCTGTTCGGGCACCAAAATAATGTGGCGGGATGTTGCAGGGACAACCCCCACACCCTTGAATCACTCTAACTGACAAATTTCTCTTCAATACAAACTTTCCCCTTACGTTATCATAAACTGGACTCTTGGACAAAAAGGACATAAAAACAAAACATATCCTTAAAACTATATTTCTTAAAACTAAAAAGAAATCACAAACCATCCACTATCAAAATAAACACTTAGAACTAATCAAAACTTAACTAAATATATAATAACCAAAACACCATTCATATAAACCCAAAGAAAACCCTAACAAATTTAAATTTACCCGCACACCAACACCAAAAATAAAAATATATTTTATCGGACACCAACACTGTCCTCAACACAAAGCCGACTGTCTTTTACGGCAAACTACCATCATCACAGCTTTGTGGTCAACAGATTAAACTGTGTGGCAATTTGCCACAACTGCCTCGCTGATTGGGTTGGTAGTTATCATCATCCTCATCATCATCATCGTCATAAACATCATCATCAATAGCAATTGGAATATTATTCGGTCCGGGTTATCAACATTTAACTAAATCTGAACAGTCGTATCCAATTCCTTATCATAAGCCAGGTCGTCAACAAACAATTTTACATACAAAGAAAACATCTTCAAAGGAGAAATCACGGCCTGCAAAAATAAAAGAAAAACACTTACGAACACTCCTAGCTAACTAAACTATCGCACTACAATCAAAAGATAAATAATAAACTGTTCCCATCATTCACAATCACGACAAGCAAATATAAACAAAACTATACTTACTGTTGAAATATATAATAACTTCCACACTGGTAAAATAATAATGAAGTAAATCCAGCATTCACACAGAACTGACTCTTGCTGCAGTCAAATCAAAATAAGCATTCACCCAAGACATTCACCACTGCCGTAACCTAACAAAAAAAAAATAAACAAACAATCTCATTTATACCAACAGTCTTTCTCACAACAAACAATCGATACACTAACTACCTCTCTCTCTCTCTCTCTCTCTCTCTCTTTCTCTCTCTCTCTCTCTCTCTCTCTCTCGCTCTCTCTCTCTCTCTCTCTCGCTCTCTCTCTCTCTCTCTCTCTCTCTCTCTCTCTCTCTCTCTCTCTCTCTCTCTCTCTCTCTCTCTCTCTCTCTCTCTCTCTCTCTCTCGATTTGGCAAACAAAAACTAATCCTCCACAATGGGGGTCCCACTGATGAGGAATTCAAAGAATATTTCGAAAATGTATTAAATACTGAGGAAAACAGTCTAGTTGATGAAAATATACAGTCATTTGTAAATGTCCCTATCTTGGACGATCAAATAACAGTCGGAGAGGTCCAATCCCAGATTAATAGAAATAGACCTGATAAGGCATGTGGTCCAGATGGGGTCTCCCCTGGTGTTCCAATGGAATGGTTGTTAACACTCACTACTTTGTTTAACGCCCTTTTCTTGCCTTCTTCTTATCCTAGTTTGTGGTTCTTGGCCAAGCTCTTTACGATTTTTAAGAAAGGCAACAGACAGGAACCCAATAATTATAGAGGCCTCGCAGTTATTAACTGTTTAGCAAAGTTGTATGATATGAATCTTTGTTCACGACTTGAAACATGGTTTAAGCCTTACAGGGAACAGGCTGGGGCACAGAGGGGAAGGGGTTGCATGGAGCATATTGTAGCTTTGCGATTGCTGATGGACATGGCTAGGAAGAAAAATAATAAACTCTTTGTCCTATTTGTTGATTTTAGGCAGGCATATGATCAAGTACCTAGAGGAATGTTATTTAAGGTTTTAGAACGTTTAGGTTGTGGAGCTGTTATGTTGGCAGCCTTGAAAGCTATTTATAGAGTGACAAACAGCGTCATTGGTACTGCAATCATAACTACTACTGTGGGAATTCGTCAGGGGAGCTCTACATCGTGCCTTCTTTTCATTTTGTACATTAATGGTCTCATTAAGCTTATCAAGAATAATTGCAATCCTGATGGTTTTTCATCATGGCTCTATTCATTAGTGTTAATGAATGATACAGTTCTCCTTGCAACTACCAGAGAAGCTAGCATCCATAAAATAACATTATTGAAGCAATATTATCACACTTATGGGAGGAAAATTAATGCAGGGAAAACTAAGTTATTTTGTTATTAGTGGAACAACTCAAGACGGTAGGCCAGTTGAGATCGATGCCCTTACAGTAGAATCCTGCTCACAATATGTATATTTGGAATAAGTCTTAA
>NC_090748.1:36614167-36619167 GCF_036898095.1 Palaemon carinicauda
GTTATGTGTATTGTAGGGGGGTGATGGCTGCAACTTATGTAACTCGTGCTCATGGAAGTCACGCGAGGTGTTGGTGTTAGCTTTTCCACATATTGCAATGCTACGGCCTCTTAGAGGGATACGGCCTTTTGTTTTACCACTTTGATAAAAGCTCCCAACTATGATAGAAGGATAGTAGTTGTTAAGCAAACAACTAACACATAGCTATAGAAAGGGTTTTGATCTTTAAAAGTATCTAGTTTTATATGTTCTTTATACCACTATGAAAACAAAAATACACTTGCTTGTTACTTCTGAAGTTTTAGGTCCGTATTCCGCCCATTAGGAGGTGCTCCAGCTGACCCTTTTTTCACTGACCTTGTCGTTTTAACATCCAGGTGTAGAGACGAATAGAGGAAATAGCCATCCATGATGGTGAGATCTTGTAAGTCATATGCTTAGGGGAACAGATGAATCTTCAACTTTTTCTCTGAAGGAAACTCGACTGATGCATATGGCACCTCACATGACAGTTTATCAAAAAGTCTTGCTGTGACAATTTTAAAAGCTCTACAACCATAAATTGTCGAAGAACGTGGTTCTTGTAACTTATAGCCATCCATTTCCGATCTGGTTGATATATCAGGGCCACGTGGCTGTAGGTGAAGCAGCTTTCTTAAATATGCTGGTTTTCCAGTCTTTAGGGCGAAAAATGTTAGGGCACAGATTTTAAAAACTATTCCACCTTTGATAGGTAAACAGTGTAGATTTATGAGGACGGGGGTGATTCGTTCACGACGAGTGACATCCATGATTAATCTTGTAGATCTGTTGACAATTCTTTGCAGTTTATTAAGATGGTAATTTGGCATGTCATAATATTAGGAGTTACAATAGTCCAATCTGCTGATAACTCAGTTATGAACTAACGTCTTAGTAGTCTTCATCCAGATATTTTCTAATGAAGGCAATGTTTCTTAAGTGGTAGGCCGAAGTTTTAATCACATTATTAATTTGTGGAGCCAATGACAAACTATTCTCAAGAGGGACACCCAAATTACTGACGTTATCAACGAGTTTCACAGGAACAGCATCAACGCTCAACCACATAACATTTGTATTTCCCAGGTTATGTCTTCTTCCACCCAGCATATACTGGGTTTTATCAACATTTAGCTTCAGCTGTTTATAATTAATCCAGTCTTTGTTGGAATTTGAGGTGGCTACCTGTCTGTCACACGTGGCATCAATGTCAGTTACTTTGAGATAAAATTGAGTGTCATCAGCAAACTTTTAAACTTAATGCCCCGATCATTTAGAACTGCTGTGAGTCCAACAGTGTAGATATTGAATAAAATTGTACCTAGAACACTGCTCTGTGGAATACCCCTATCTGATGATTCAAGCCCCGATGTGCATTTGGCAATACGAACGCAATATTTCCTGTTTTCTAAATAGTCTTTGAGATATTTCAGGACACCATCAATCACTCCAATAGATTTAAGGTGTTCAATGAGTAGGTCGTGGATCACTGTATCAAAAGCTGCGCTTATATCAAGGAGGACTAGGATGGCATTATTTCCCTGATCCATCATCATCAGAAGATCATCGACTGCTGAGAAAATGGTACTTTCTGTAGAATATAGTTCCATGTTAGCTGATAGATCATCAGGGTAAGTGCCCGAGCTAACAAAATAAGAGAACAGCTGCTTTAACTTTGTCACTTCGATTATCTTCGATAAAAAAACGATAGGTTGGATGCTGGGGTATATGGAAGGAAAGCCTGATAGTTAAGTAAAGCCTTAAGAATTGGCGTGATGTTAGCAATTTATTTAGATACTGAAAATTTTCAAGAGGAGGTACTTGCATTGACTATCTTTAGAGTTACAGATATAATAAGAGGAAAATTTTCTGGATGGAGAATATGATAAAATGACATTGGATCAAGCGAACAATGGGTTTTCTTAACTTTGATAATATTATTTTAAGTTCTAATTCGTTAAAAGTTTCAAAGCACGTGAGCCTACTCCTAGTTTGGTATTGGTCCCTAGGTAACCTACACCCGCATCGAAAGGATTAGCAATATTGTCTACTTTTGCTTTAAATACACTAGAAAACATTTCAGCCATTTACTGGTCAGAACATCAATCAACAAGTCTTTTATTCGCTGATTTAGTGAACCCATTTAGTAATTGATACAGCTTAAATTGGTCCTTTCCTGCATCTAAATTTTTTTTTCTTAATAATATACCTTTGTTCGTCTAATTGAGTTAATGCAGCGGTTTTTGCATGCCTAAGTTTTCTCTATTAGTAGTGTCTGTCTGTGTTCTTCGCCACTTACTTTCTTTTTTCCTCCATATTTTTTTCATTCTTGATGTATCACCGTTGAACCACGAAGATTAATCAAGGACTTTGATTGTTTTATTAACTTTTGGACAGTTTTGATCTCACTCGGATCTACAGACAGTGTTATAGGCGTTTAGAACCCATCTTCAACGTTTGAGATTTACTTTATATATATATATATATATATACATATATATATATATATATATATATAGATAGATATATATATATATATATATATAGATATATAATTATATATATATATATATATATATGTATATACATATATATATATATATATATACGTATATATATATATATATATATGTGTGTGTGTGTGTGTGTATGTGTGTGTGCGTATTCAAGTGTAGAATTCACACGAAACAGGGAAGTGAAACACCTGGTACCAAGTAATAACAACGAATAATAGGTAAACATTGGGAACAGTAGGAAAATAAATAATTTTCTTTATAATCAATAAAAAATCTTTACTTAAAAAAAGGAATAGTTACAAGCAAACTTTCAAGTACTCTCCAAAAAATGACCTCCCTCAAGGTTTACTTGACTATTCTACTCTTTTGATTATAGCATGAAAATTAACATTTTATTTTGTTACTTCCTTTATAGAATAGTTTTATTTTTCAATTTGTTTTGTGACCAATTAATCAAACTCAGATGACATTAACGTTGACACCACTCTAATAATAGGCTGAGCTGAGAGCGAACATACTTTCTGGGAAGTAATATGATGTATTTATTCGGATAATTTTAAACTTTGATGCAGCAAATCCTTTGTAAACATAATGTTATTTGGATATTACAAAAAAAAAAAATCTTTTATCAAAGCCTTTGTTCACTACCTTTTACAAAAGCCCTTATGAATAAGTTATCAATGTACATGTTCACAGCTGGATTATAATGAACATTCTTTTTTCTCTAAACGTGCATTATTATTTTAATTATTATTATATGATTCATTACAAGTCTATTTTTGACTAAAATTAAATAGTTTAAATTAAATTTAATCAATTGGCTATATATATATATATATATATATGTATGTATGTATATATATATATATATAAATATATATATATATATATATATATAATATATATATATATATATATATATATAAATATATATATATATATATATATATTTGAACGGGGTTCAGTGTTTTAGAAAGAAACTGTACCAAGAGGGATATATATATACATATATATATATATATATATACATATATATCAATATATATATATATATATATATAGCATACATATAAATATATATTTATATATATATATATATATATATTTATATATACATATATATGTATATATGCTATATATATATATATATATACATATATATATATATATATATATACATATATATATATAGCATACCTATATATATATACATATATATGTGTATATATATATATATATATACAGATATATGTATATATATATATATATATATAGCATACATATATATATATATATATACTTATATATGTATATATGCTATATATATATATATATATAGATACATTTACAATAATATGCTGTATATATATATATATATATATACAGTATATATTTTATATATATATATATATATATGTATATATATATATGTCTTACTTATAGTAATCGAACAGTTTAACATGTTTTTTAAAAAAGGCCCATAAAAGAAACACAGGAAATATGAATAAATCACACTATATTTCGGTCAATAAACATCGACCCTCTTCAGGATGTAAAGTAAAAATGAGGGATACAGTGGAGATTGACGGTTTATATATGAAAGCAAAAGGGCGTGTTCAATTGTTCTATAGTTGTTATAATTGTTGGAAGGATTAGCCAAATTTAATTACATCCAGGTGTGTCTTCTTATTGTTGAGCCGCTTGGAGGAAGTCTTGACCTCTGATGCATGTCTGGTGGTCGGTCTCCGTGGATTATCTTCTTAATGATAGGGTTGAGAAGAGTATTGTCCACTGTGTCAGCTTTCCATTGGCCCCAGATAGTTTCATTGTGTTTGATTGATTTATGATGGCTGATTCCAGGATTTTCCTTCTGTACGGACAGGTGCTCTTAAAAAGCAAAGGCGACTCACTCCAGTTAATCTGGTGCCCTAAATCCCTAAGGTGGACGAAAATCCCCGAGTTTTCATAGCCATATCTAACAGATCTTTCGTGTTCGGATAATCTTTGAGACAGGGAACGGCCGTTTGCCCAAGGTACACTTTTTCACAATCCCCACATGGTACTTTATAAACGCCGGATTCTACATCTCTTTTATTTTGATAAACATTAATAAGGGTGCTTCCTATGGTCTTTGGATATGAAAAAACAAAGGGGTTCTCAGTTTTGATATGATTTGTTATATTTTTAATACCTTCTATATATGGGAGTTTTATCTTATTTTTAAAATCTCTTTGGTTAGTAACATCATGATCTTTATAATATATCGTGTTGGCTTTGTTGATGGCCTTTTCTATGACATACGACGGGTAGAATAGCTGGGCGAGTTGTTTACGAATGATTTCAAATTCTTTATTTAGGTAGACTGGGGAACAGATTCTCAAACATCTAAGAAATAGATTGCAAGCTACTCCAATTTTTACAGAAATGTCGTGATAACTAAAGAAATGAATGTAGGAAATAGAG
>NC_090748.1:36624167-36631667 GCF_036898095.1 Palaemon carinicauda
GTATATACGTATGTACATATATATATATATATATATATAAATATACCTATATATATGTATAAATATATATATATACATATATACATATATATATATATATATATATATATATATATATATATATGTATATATATATATATATATATGTGTGTGTGTGTGTATGTATATATATATATATATATAATGTACACTTTTAGTACAGACTTGAAATTGTTGAAGTAAATAATAATAATAAATATCGATATTTTATATACTAATTAAAATAAAATATCAAAATCTCTTTCAGTGACATACTGTTGAGTTTGAATTCACCTGACAATGGTCATGCAGTAGACTATCAGAAAAAAAAAACATACTTCAATCAATCCACTCACTATTATTCCAAAAGATATAAAATGTTCCAGTGACTTGCACAACCTATTAATTATTTTATGAGTAATGTTTTTTTTCGTCATTATATACTCGAAATAAAGATTAAGCTTAAATTCGCAAACATGTTGATCTTAGGGAGAGGATATCCATTAATGAGAATAATAGACTACAAATCTCTTGATATTAGGTCCATTAATTAAGAAAATATTTCTTTTATTGATTTGTGGATTCATATATACGAAATGATAGAATAAAATCATAGTGCATGACGGTTTTTATAACATTAAAAAGTTTTGAGTGTGATTATGAATAGAAAAGTAGTCTGAACATATCATATACGTTTAACATGAGCTATGCCACGAAATTTTCTATTCTATCTCTGCTATGTTATGCATTTCATAAAATTTTACAATTTTCTCTCTTGAAATAAGATAAACGCTTGAAACTATATAATATCTGCAATTATAAGGCGATAAAAGAAGTTATAAATTTCCCTTTATCAAAATGATTAATCACTCACTTAAAAAATTAATCAAGAAAAATACGATTGAATACCCAATGAAGACCTGGAAATTTTTGAAAGTTCCTTCCTTTATTGCATTAAGGTTCCGGATAAAAAAATATGTGGAATGAAAATGCCCAAAAAGGAAGGAATTTATCCTGGCTTTCAGTTGTCAGAATGTTGTTAATCAAATTTCTGGACACATGAGTAATTTCTTTCTAATATTTTTTTTTCCCGTGAACAATGAAGGGCTGAAGAGTATTTATTTAATTGCATAAATTTTGACGTATAATTTTAACAGCCAGCTACAGTATATCACATTTTCCCGAAAGCATCACATTCTTATACTCACTAGATTTTTATATACTTTATATATTCTCTCTCTCTCTCTCTCTCTCTCTCTCTCTCTCTCTCTCTCTCTCTCTTAAATACCTTGCTAATACAATTTCTTGAGCTTTTACACTAAATGTTTAAAAGTCCCTACTTTAAGGCATCAGTAAGTAAATACCTCTCTGAATGCTGACAGCATTCAATAGAAGATTATTTGAAGTATTGTAATATGGCAAGAAATAACTGAGAAAGCAAAAGATATTCTATAAAAAAAAAAGCGAGAAAACAATAATTGATTTACTCAGGAAAAATAAAATTGCGTAAATTATAATCAGTTGGCAGATATATATTATAAATTGCTATGTAGAAACATATGATTACATATAACTATGTTGATGCTAATAAAATTACGCTCGAATTTATATATGATGGCCATTCCCCACAGCTTGTAATGTTCATAATACACACATCAATCTAGTCCCATATGGATGATAATTCGAAAGAATGAGAGGTTCATAGAATTTCAGTTGAATCTCCAAAAACCACAAGTAAATCTCGTTATGCATAGTCTTAGATTGCCCATTATGATTGTGAAAATATTTCAAATATATTGTCCTAGTTTTGCAATAACCATAAGAAAACGTAAAGTAATTTATATTTCAATAATTACTCTTTTCATACTAAAACTATACCAGAGCTTTTTTTTTTTTTTCACTTCTAGCACTATTCACCCTATTATGTCATTAATAACAAAGAGGCATACGAATGCTAGTAGCCGATCCATGGGGTGAGGGTGGGGGTGACCCTTGCCCCCCTCCCCCCCCCCCCACTTACTATATAATAATGGCAAAATAAAAATCATGAACATTTGTGTATCAAGGCATGAATGAGAAATATATAAATGGGGAAAATCTATTAACAACTTAAAATTGATAATTAAAAGAAAAAAAATAATTGTAATAACAATAATACTAATAATAATAATAATAATAATAATAATAATAATAATGATAATGATAATAATGATAATAATAATAATAATAATAATAATGATAATAATAATAATAGTAATAATAATAATAATAATAAAACTAATAATATTAATAATAATAATGATAAATAATATATATATATATATATATATATATACATATATATATATATATATATATATCTATATTTGAATATATATCTATCTATCTATCTATCTATCTATCTAAATATTTATCTATCTATATATCTATCTATCTATCTATCTATATATATATATATATATATATATGTGTGTGTGTGTGTATATATTTGTATATATCTATATCTATCTATCTATCTATCTATCTATCTATATATATATATATATATATATGTGTGTGTGTGTATATTTGTATATATCTATATCTATCTATCTATCTATCTATCTCTCTCTATATATATATATATATATATATGTGTGTGTGTGTGTGTGTGTATATTTGTATATATCTATATCTATCTATGTATCTATCTATCTATCTATCTATATATATATATATATATATATATATCATTTTATAAACCTTTCCTTTCCTTGTTATGCTGGGTAAAACTAACGAAATTGTATTGTATTGTTCCCTGTCAGTTACAGTGAAATAAGCATCTTTGTGAGCCTTCATGAATATTGGGAAGCCTCCTTCGCTGAAGAACCATTGGGATCTTGCATATCTAATCCCATTCCAAAACCAATCAAATAAAATCTATAGGGGTGAAGTTTTGAAGTGCATTCCTTGGAGAAAACAATATGGTTTCCACATAATTATTTTTATGAAAGCAACAAGGGAATAATGTCTGATCTTGGTTTCTAGTTCTCTTGTAAAATGTCAGTGCTCATTGCGGAAAAGTTTAAAATATGATATGATTTTGCTAATCTCTATATAGAATGGCATGGACATAAACCTATATGAAGACACCCAGCTACAATATTATTGTTATAATTATCATTATTATTATCATCATCATTATTATTATTATTATTATTATTATTATTATTATTATTATTATTATTATTATTATTATTATTATTAGCTAAGCTACAACACTAGTTCGAAAAGGGGAATATTATTAGACCGGGCTCTCCAACAAGGAGGAAAGGAAAGGAAATAAGAAAATAAATATAATATAAGAAAAGCAATGAACAATAAAAATTAAATATTTTAAGAAAAGTAACAAGATTAAAAAGGATCTTTAATTTCATGAACCATAAAAACTTGAAAAATAAAGAAATAGGAAGAAAAATATAATTGTGTTAGTTTCCAATTGTATCCTTAATCACGTAATCTAAAATACTGAGGCTATAGTATTACACGAGACCAGAAAAAAAAGAAAAAAAAAATGGTTGGATTCTGGATTGCCTTTCTCCTGGAAGAGCTGGTTACCATATAGCCAAAAAGCCTCTTGTACCCTTACCAAGAGAAAAGAAGCCACTGGACAATTACATTACACTAGCTAATCCCTTGAGCAAGAAGAATTGTTTGGTAATCTTTGTCTAGTCAAGTGTATGAGGACAGAGAGAAATGTGAGAAGCATAGGCCACACAACATGAGCCGTAACCAGACATACGGATCCATTGCACTACTGTTTGGCCAGTCAAAGGACCCAATAACTCTCTAGCGGTAGTATCTCACCAGGTGGCTGGGGCCCTGGATTTATCATTTTAACCGGATCGAAGGTTGACGTCTTGACCTTGGCAAAGATTACTCACTTCAGTTGATGTGATGCTCTAAGTCCCTGAGATGAACAAAGATCTCACAGTTCTCAAAGCCATACCCGATTATCCTTTGAGTTCATATAATCTTTGAGAAAGAGAAACACTACTCCGATCAAGTAAAACTTATGAAAACAAAAACGTGCCCTGATGAAATAAAATCTAAATAATTCTTCCCTAAGCCTCTACACCCTTTGTATGATCTGAAGAAAAAAAAACCCGGATAGGTAGCCTGCATAAAGAAGTAATTGAATGACGGATTCATTAAATAGAAAGCAGATTAAGAAAAATGAATCAAAGAAACCACAGGTTTCTATCAAAGAAAATATGATGGGAGTAAGAAATTGAAGACCTGACAGGCGAATCATAATCGAATCATACCTTGATGAGTAAAATGAAACATTTTTTTAGAGATAAACTAATAATCGATAATCTATATATATATATATATATATATATATATTCAAATAAGCCATATATATTTTTGATACATTAATGTCTGGATTCTCTTAACGACCTCGGGATCAGAGCCCCAGGCGAAATCACACAAAGACAAGAGCTTGGCTCCGGCCGGGAATCGAACCCTGGTCGGCAAGCTTGTACAGACAGTGACTAACCCACTTGGCCACGAAGAAAGATATATATATATATATATATATATATATATATTCCGCCATGAGCAGCTAAGCTATACTAGTGAGGACCATCCATACAATGTTGTTTTTGTTTTTTTTATTTGCAACGATCAGACTAAAGTCTCCCAAAAACAGTAATCCATTGTGGCCAGCGTGGTGATGAAAATGGCCAGACCCGAGACACAAAGAAGAGGTCCACCGTTAAATATATGCAAAATATTTCTTTTTCTTGTACATTTTCATAATTTCTAGTGCTATGTACCAATATGTCCTGGGCAGTAAAAGGATTCTATTTATGTTAATTACATGTGTATGTACGTGCATATGAGAGAGAGAGAGAGAGAAAGAGAGAGAGAGAGAGAGAGAGAGAGAGAGAGAGAGAGAGAGAGAGAGAGGGGGGGTAGATATTTATCCTAATTTATCCTTGGCTCTTGCGAATATTTTGTGTAATATGCAATCCTAAACTTTAAAGAAACTTTTTTTTTTTTTTACGATACATCACTATTAGATATACCCTTAAGCACTTTTTTCTTACATCAAATATATATTTTGCTAAAGGAATGCTATACACTTCCATGTATTGATAATATAGTACATATTTAATCATATACCAGTAAAGGCAAACATGAAGTAGTCGACGTGTTTAGTCAAGGAATATAGAAATTCAAGTATCTGTTCCACTTGCATCCCAACATATCTTTTATTATCCATAAAGAGTTTAGGATATTCAGTATATGACTGTAAGTTTTTGCCCAATGATTCAACATAAATCTGAAGATAATAAATTGGAAAAAACCTGCAAATGTCAGAGGAAAATTATTAGAATATTTTCTAGTGAAAGACAGGTATTCTGATTTTTTTAATGATGTTCTTAGTATACTTTTTATGGGCACAGTAATACACAATCTTGATATATTCTTTGGTAAAAGGTAGATTTTTAATCATTTTTCCAAAATGATATGGGAAGTTGTTTATTGTTTACTTGCATATATCAGTTTAAGTCTTACAGTAAATAAGGACTTTCCTTCTTTGTTTATGAAGCAAAATCATTTAATTTTTATTTTCATTATTGACTTGAAATTCTCTCGGATTATTATAATATTTATCATTTTAACATATTTATGAATAAAACATGAATTTTCAATATTCATCAATTCAATAAAAGATAGAGAAATCTCTGTCCAACTTTATAAAATCTTTATTTCTTATCTTAACTTATTTATGAAAGGCTGTGAACTAATTGATTCTTAAACACTTAGGGCATCTTAAGGATTAGAGAGCAGACAAACAGAGGCAAAGGGCCACGAACAGAGGTATTTATTTTGTCTCCTGTTAAGTAATTTGCCTCCTACTGTGAAAAACCTCATATCCCATTAGGAGTTAAGAGAAAGAAAAGGAATCAGTTGGAAGCTCCACACTTCACCGCTTCATACTACTATTTTTGAATACTGTCCTCTCTCTCTCTCTCTCTCTCTCTCTCTCTCTCTCTCTCTTCTTGATACTTGTATTTTTAAATACTCTCTCTCTCTCTCTCTCTCTCTCTCTCTCTCTCTTCTTGATACTTGTATTTTTAAATACTCTCTCTCTCTCTCTCTCTCTCTCTCTCTCTCTCTCTCTATATATATATATATATATATATGTATATATATATATATATATATTTATATTTATATATATAGACATATATATATATATGTATGTATATATATATATATATATATATATACTTCTAAAACTTAAATAGTTTTAAGAATAATGATAAACAACTCGAGGTGTTCACAGAAATATACAATAAAGTCAAAAGCTTTAAATTATATAGAAGGCTTACACATTTATATTTTATTACATGTTCAAAGAGAATTCCCTCTTTCACTAAATATCATTTAGTGTAATCAAATGGCATCAAGCATGATATACCTGGCATATTTTACGTAATAAAACTGGAGAAATCTCAACAATGCAGCATTAAATCAAAGCTTAGGTGCTGATTTCTGAGAAGATCACGGGTCTATATCATCAAATTGCCTTCAAACAATGTATTACTCCACTTTCGAGGTAAGACCACTCTGCACTAAATCTGGAGAAATCCCAGTAGTACCGTATTCAATAGAATACTCACAAAAGACACTTGGGTGATGTTTTCAGACAGAACACTGGTCTAGATTATAGATTTTGTTTCGATATTGAGATTACTGCACTTCCGAAAAAAAAACAGAAGTCTATACTAAATCAGGAAAAGTTCATTAGTTAAGTACTGAAAAAAGGGATTGCAAGACACTGGGGGGAGGGGGGGGGGCTGTTATCAGACAAGACCACTGATCTATATTGTACAATTGGTTTTGATCAACAGATTTATGGTTGACATGGCATTAACAGTAGGTCGTGTAAAAAGGATTAGGCTTCCTGATAGAACGTGTAACAAGACAGGGGTGGATGGAGATGGTTTGAGCATACTCTTCGCACTTCCCGAGAGAGATTAGTTCACCAACATTCAGTTGGGGTCCACAAGGCACTAGATGAGTTGGAAGACCTAGACCTACATGGCTGAGGAGTATATATATATATATATATATATATATATATATATATATATATATATATATATATATATATAATCTTTCTGTTCTCTCACACCCAGCGAAGAGAGGAAATTTTCCTACCTTATTGAGGGGGTTACCCGAACACACGGAAGCCACATTCACAAATTCCCAGCGGCTTGTAGTTAGGAAAGGGGTAATGGATGGGAAGGGTTGTATCGGTGTATGTATGTGTGTTTGTGTGTTTATGTTTATGTCTAGAATATAATTTTCTTATATTGGATTCTTCAAATCTCTTCACGTTTCTTTTTACCGTACACGATTAACGAGAGCATGCCACTTTAGATCCCAAGTGACCGTCAGTCGAAGAGATCCAATAGAATT
>NC_090748.1:36664167-36666667 GCF_036898095.1 Palaemon carinicauda
AAACCTACAATTTTAATCTCCTTTTATATTGGTGTGTTGAAGTATAATAAGTTGGATAGCAGATGCCATATATTTCTAGAATAGATAATTCAAAAAAGTCATTTCGTTGTTGAAAGTTATTGGTGAGAGAGATCTCCCAAATAAATGCAAGAAGGAAAGTTGAGATAGTATAATTCTAACCATCCTTTACATTTAGGTATTCCTGGTCAGTTCCATCTTGCTCGTAATACTGAGTATGCGTTTAATTCTGATAGTATTAGGCCTTCTCCACCATGAGTCTCAATACTACACAGTATTCTAAAAGTTTTATTCCAGCTGTGACCAATTTGTGGAATGATCTTCCTAATCGGGTAGTTGAATCAGTAGAACTTCAAAAGCTCAAAATTGCAGCATTTTTTTTTTGTTAAACAGCCTGACATAAATCTTTCTATAGTTATATGTGAATTATCTGTTTTATTTATGATAGTTTATAAAAATATCTTATTCTAATCTTTCGTTACCTCTTATTTCATTTATTTATTTCCTTATATTTTTCTTATTTTTTCCTTTCCTCATTGGGCTAATTTTCCTTGTTTGACCCCTTGGGCTTATAACATCTGGCTTTTACAACTAGGGATGTAGCTTAGTTAGTAATACAATTATATATATATATATATATATATATATATATATATATATATATATTTATATAAATACATATATATATATATTATATATATATATATATATATATACACATATATATATATATATATATATATATATATATATATATATATATATATATATATACATATATATATATATATATATATATATATATATATATATATATATATATATATATATATATATATATACATATATATATATATATATATATATATATATATATATATATATATATATATAATATAATATATATATATATATATATATATATATATATATATATATTATATATATATATATATGTTATATATATATATATATATATATAATTATATATATATATATATATATATATTCCAAGGATGAAGGCTAAGTTTCCTGTTATAGATTGTGTGCAGTGGGCAGAAGGCGGAACCAAAAATTGGAGTCCATATTGGGCATGAAAAAAGGGTTATAGTAGTAGTAGAAAAAAGTTTTATAGCAGCAAGTCCCAGTAAGTAGAAGGGACTGGGATAGGAAATGGAAGGATTGTGAGTACTAGAAACGGCAATCTATAAATATAAGAATACATTTCTGCTCTTGAGGGAGAGGAGGTTTTTAGAAAAGGTGAAGGGATGTGTGAATGATGTTTAGTAAGATTCGTTGGATTGGGAAGATGTAGTGGCTCTCCTCGGTGGCAAGGTTGAGACTCCAAACTCTAACCTAATTTGGTTTTCCAGATCTCTCTAGAGACATCCATCCCTATCCTCAACCTTAATATTCATATATTTTATAGATACCACTTACAGAGGACTGACCACACTAGTCCAGAACCAACTACCCTTGGGGGCTATGACTTAAAGTCTAAGAGTTGCCGTCCAGAGATGAACTGTGGACAATCATCAATGACCGAACGAACATCCTTCAAAGCAGGACTGGCAGTCATCAGACACACAGTCGTAAGTATTAGGAGCTGTTCCAGCACATCCACCCTCTCTTTCGTTCCTAAGAAAGGAAGAGAGGGTGGAGGTGCTGGAACAGCTCCTAATACTTACGACTGTGTGTCTGATGACTGCCAGTCCTGCTTTGAAGGATGTTCGTTCGGTCATTGATGATTGTCCACAATTCATCTCTGGACGGCAGCTCTTAGACTTTAAGTCATAGCCCCAAAGGGTAGTTGGTTTTGGACTAGTGTGGTCAGTCCTCTGTAAGGGGTACCTATAAAATTTATGAATATTAAGGTTGAGGATAGGGATGGATGTCTCTAGACAGATCTGGAAAACCAAATTAGGTTAGAGTTTGGAGCCAAAAGGAAAAGATCAAGTAATGATAAAGCCCTAATCCTATTGGTACTGCGCGAGCAGGTAAAACTTATAGTAGCAAGACGAATTGAGAAGGAGGGACTGAGTGAGTCCTTGTGAAGCTTAATATGGTAATGAAGGATAGAAATTTGGTTGTAGTTGAGTGGAGGCTAAAGAGAAAGAAGAAGAATCTTAGAGGGTGAGAGAAATTCATGACTTACTTTTAGTGGAGTAAGTTGATGTTATTAGAGGACAGGCTAGTGTTGCACATTAGTATAGGTAAGATTTAACAGGAGGACAGCAGGATGTGTTATCTGAACAACATGTACATTGTAGTGATGTAGGGAACAATTTGGGAGATTTGGTGTTGTAAGGATAGGATACGTTCTGGTGGTAGAAGGAGATAGCTGGTCTGCATCAGTCCGCTTTTGATAGAGCGGAAGCTGTGTTGGGGAGATTGATGAAGTTAGGATGAGGAAAGGGCTCCAGTCAGTCAGGTATAGACTGTTTGTCTATGGGGTTTAGAATCATTTAGGGATGTTGTACTT
>NC_090748.1:36671667-36674167 GCF_036898095.1 Palaemon carinicauda
CCTCAACCTCAGCGTGGTTTTCCCACATCCATGTCAATGTAACAGGTCCCCCTACTAACATCAAAAGGATACTGTTACATGTTTCTTGTCATTGACCTCTTCACTCGTTGGCGTCATTCCATTCCCATGTAAACTGTAATATCTGTCTAATGTACATCTGCTTTACTCTTAGGGTAGATAGTAAGTTTTAGTATCCCTGAGCATATTACTTCTGACAGCATTACCACTTTCACCTCTTAATTGTGGACATCATTAGTGAATCCTTTGGCCATCAACCTACATCAGACAACTTCCTAAAACCCCGCGGCCAATGGAATAGATGACCATTTTCATCACACCCTCGAAGCAGCTTTGATGTACCGATGCAGTGACTCCAGAAGGTGTACTCAGCTTCCCTTGGTCCTTCTGGGATTAATGAATACTCCAAATTACTCCCTGGATGTCTTAACAGCTGTTTGATGTATGGCAACCCCTTAGTTGCCCCTGTTGAGTTTTTTCCGCCAACAACCTACATCAATCTCCAGTTTCTATGTCATATTGTGGGAAAATCTACCCCATGCTACCAGACTAGGAAGACCCCAGCAAAGCAACACATACTGAAAGAGTTACACGCTATGCATAACACATGTCTTGCTGCGCTACGACACTAGTAAGCCACCAGTGAGACCACCTTACACAGGTCCTTTCCTCTTGATCTGTCATTCTCCGAAAGATCCTTAATCAGCATTCTAGGCAAAGAAGACTGAGTTTCCATTGATCAGCTAACACCTGCATATCTCCTGCAGTTAGGCTCTCAAGAGCAGGGCACCCTGTTTCACTTTTATGTCTTTTTTAGTGGGAGCCATGTACCACATGCGTTTCATACACGCTCATATAATGTAATGCTGTTGTTTTACTTTAATTTTTTCTCTTCCCCGCACTGACACCCTGTTTAAGTTGTTTTACTTTGTTTTATTTTCTTTTGAAATTCTTGCTCTCAAATTCTCGTTATCTGTTGAATAAATTTTACTTGCGTTCGTGCTTGTTGCTATGTCGCACAAGGGATTCAGCGACCAAAAGTTTAAATACAGAAGAAAGGCTTTATTCAAAGAGAGCATTAACATCGATACATCTTATAGCTTTATCAAGAGTGTAACTGTATAACTTCTTGTTAATCATAAATTCTAGAAATGAATAGTGGTGTAAGAAAATGATAATTTTAATTTTAAATACTCACGCTTATCAAAAAATCTAGAATTTATTATTTTTAAGGTTTCAACCAGCTTTACGTGAATAGCCTCAGGCATGTCAGGGAGCAACAGCATATTTGTCTAACCCATAAATAGCAACTTATTTCTTTTCTCGATTCAGCGGAAAATTAAGCACTTGAGTAAACACCGAACTTGGATGTTTTTGGTAGTAACCACAAAATTCTTGAAGTCAAAAATTCATTCTTCCAATAAGAATAAAAGATTATGCGGAGTAGAAATTTCATTCATTTTGCTTTACCCAGCAATTCTGAAAATATATAACACTTATCACGCATTTGGACTTTAAGGTCTCTGGCAGTTGTTTTGATAATATATACATAAATCGAAAAACGCGTATTAGTTCAATTGGGGATTTTGAAGAAAAACTTATCCATTATAAAGATTATAACAATTATTTGGTGAAAGAATTTCCAATTCCGTTAATTATAATGGGTATATATATGTATATATATATATATATATATATATATATATATATATATATATATATATATATATATATATATATATATATATATATATATATATACATGAAGAATCTAAGTTTATGAAAACCTTGGTAACCCTTTACCATTAGATATGCAAATTTTCTGACAAGTATTTTTTTGTTCAGTAAAAGTAATCATATAATAGAAATGTGTAAAGAGGTTACTGACATAAATAGTAACGAGGGGGTTCTAAAAATAAAATATATTTCCTAGCACTGGAAAATCCCACGACAGTTTCTTTGCAAAATGTAAAAAAGTGAATATCGAAAACATCGCAAATTATGCAAACGTTCCAGGATTAAAAAAGGAATGAAGAAAGACAATAGAGAAAAAGTCAGGAAACAACGATCTTCCTTTAAGGGCGCTTCAAAGTTTTTTCTATTCCTCAATTCCGCCTTCAACCTTCGCGTAAAAGAGAAAATAAAAAAAAATAATCAGACACTATAAAATGCAAGGGAAAAGGGAGAGAAGTCCCCACGTTATCCAAGCAAATAGAGAGCGAGAGAGAGAGAGAGAGAGAGAGAGAGAGAGAGAGAGAGAGAGAGAGAGAGAGAGAGAGAGAGAGAGAGAGGAGCACCGTAAGAAATGGGGATTCTACTTTGAGAGTGAATGTAGTGACAGCTGTCTCGTAGAAAGTGGAAAATACGAAGTCACGAGAAGTGAAAACGACCTTTGAAACTGGCACACTGTAGGTAGGGCATATCTAACATAAAATGTGACTGCTATTGACCGCAAACTAAAAATATTAAACCAAAGGGGAGT
>NC_090748.1:36694167-36696667 GCF_036898095.1 Palaemon carinicauda
AAGGCAACTCTCTTTGAGCTAACTCAGCTCACCTCCTCTCCTAACATTAAAAAAAGATTAAACTTTCGTCAAGGATCTTCTTGTAACTTCCAACCACGAGGAAACATCATGCAATGCCTAACGTTTGTGTCATACAGCATACCTTTTAATAAGTTACATAAAACCTCGTAACAGAACTACTTGAAAAAAAAAATCTAATTAAAAAAAAAAACCGTAAATTTACATATACAGAACTGAATGAAAATACACCTAAAGGAATGACGAAAGCCTTAGGTAATACATATACATTATTTAGTCATACATGATTGGAAGTCACCTTACGACCTAGCTATACATCTCTTAAATACATAAAGTATGAGGATAAAATACTCTACTCTCGTGAAGACCAACTTAATTTTTTCGTCTGTTACAATTACGTAGTATTAAACCAATTAAAAAAAGATGTATATTCATTCTGATTATATTAAATGGTAACATCTGGAGTTAAAATAAAGAGTCCCCTTTATTCCTCAAGGAATGCTGAAGGTGGGTATCTGTTTTTTTTTTTTTTTTTTTTTTTTTTGGGGGGGGGTGAGGTTGATAATTTACGCTTAAATTTTTTATGATGTTAATAAGCTGGATAGTGAAATCCACAATATCTTATAAATCATGGAGATATTAAAGACTCGTTGTTCACCCGACAAATGGAATAATCCGTGGAATTGGTTTTCTTAATATCTTCGTTTTCATTGTTTGAGAAGTAATGAACTCAACACAAGAATTATTCTATTTTCCTTTACTTACTTACTAAGGGTCTATACATCATTATCTTTGAAAAAAAAAAGATTAAAGATAGAGTTTAGAAATTAATTTTTTCTTTAATATTAAAAAATATTTAAAAACAATTGATCATATTTTGATATACTTTTTTAAACTCACTTCTGCATTAAAATTATCTGCATATTTTGGTCATAATATCAATCATTGTGCTGTAAATGACACGAGAAATATTTCCTCCTATTTCATTATTAAAAAATTCTTCTGTCTAGCATTAAATCTCCTTACCATCTTCTTGAATTCCTTGTAATCTCAATCTCTGAGGGATAGAGTAATCAAGCTTCTGTGTTTCTGTCCAGTGAGGTTAATTAGAATGAGAACTTCCTCCAGAGAAATTGGAGTTAATAAAAATCCTGTGTAACCTAATGGTACGACTTTCATGTATTAAAAGGAGGATACGTCTATATATAAACTTAACAAAATATAAAATAAACAATAAGGTTTTTATAAGGAGCACCATAGGCTACGAGCATATATATATATATATATATATATATATATATATATATATATATATATATATATATATATATATATATATATATACATATATATATGTATATATATATATATATATATATATATATATATATATATATATATAAATATATATATATATATATATATATATATATACATATTAAGAGTATGACAAACCATATATAGTCTGCAAAAGTTTAGCAGTAATGACATCCTTTCAAAGACAAGTAATAAATAGATTAATGTAATTTTAGAACACTTGAAATATATATATATATATATATATATATATATATATATATATATACATATATATATATATATATATATATATATATATATATATATATATATATATATATATATATATATACACGATGTATATGAATACTAGAAAGTATTTAATGATAGTAAGATAATTTCTATTAAGAAAGGATTGTGACCAAGGAGACCACCTCTCTCTTTAATTATTCATAGCGTGCCTAGAAGAATTTAAAAAAAAAATGGGGAATTGGAAAACATATGAATTATCATTAATGGAAATATCTTGACAACTTAAGATTTGCAGATGACATAGTTGTATTTATTGAATCATGGGACGAATAACAAAAGATGATAGAAAATCTGAGTAGAGAAAGCAGAAATGCAAGACTGAAAAGGAATATGAGTAAAACTACGATAATGATCAAGGAAAATGCAGAAATATAACAAATGAGACTTGAGGACGAACTTCAAAATATTGTCAATGAATACACTTACTTAAGAAAAGAACTAAGTGCTTCCTCATGACATCTGACCGAAATTAAAAAGATATAAAAGCATGGAGTAGGGACCTTTCTGTAAAGAAAATGAGATTATGAAATATAAAATTTAACTTTCTCTAAAAAGAAAAGTATTTAATCAGATGGTCCAACCAGTATTAACTTATGCCTCAGATACACGGATCATTACTAAAACCTTAGAACATAAGCTAGTTACAAATAATGAGCTATAGAAAGAATAAAGATGGGAATAACACTAAGAGAAAGAAAAGGAGCAACATGAATACGAGAACAAACTAAAGTAGAGGATATTATTATTATTATTATTATTATTATTATTATTATTATTATTATTATTATTATTATTATTATTATTATTATTATTATTAAGCTACAGCCCTGGTTGGAAAAGCAGAATGCTATAAGCCCGAGGTCTCCAACAG
>NC_090748.1:36706667-36714167 GCF_036898095.1 Palaemon carinicauda
TATGCAATGAAGGATGAAATATGAATGGAATGATCTATAATACAGTGTCTTTAAAATTTGAAGTTTAATGAAAGATTAAAAAAAGCCAATAAGACAATGGCTAGGTTAAGTATATATTTAGAAATCAACTCGCCAGAAATTACAAATATAAATCAGGCTATAAATCAGTTTGGTGGAATAGGTGTTTCAGAAAGGACACGAGTCATGGTAAAATATTTAAAAGATTTTGTAGTTTTAAGAACAAAGTCCTCAAAAAATTTTGGGAGTTGAATGGACAAGATTAGAAATTGAACTATAAGAGATATTACTCGAGTGCCATATTTGGATGAGATTATGGTGAGGGGTAGATGGAGTACCAAAATATTAACTACACTGCACAAGGAAGAAGAGTTGGAAGACTCAAGCCTACATTGCTGAGGACTATAAAACGTGAAGTAAAAGATGATGAATGGAGAAGTAAATATTTTTGAAAGCTCAAAATAGAGACGACTGGCGAAATCTAAACAAGGCCCCTTGCGTCAATAGGTGTAGGAGATGATCATGATGATGATCTGGAAATATATAAAAGTTTTCACAACCCTTGTGCACCTTAAATGTTGGATTAAAACATTGTTAGCAAGTCCAGTCTTATGGAAAGAGTGGATAATCCCAGCTTAGTGGATAAGTTCATGATTCAGAAGTGGTAATATTTGGAAGGGATCAATGACATTTTGAGAGAGGCTGAATAAGAAAAAGATTGAGATCGACAACTGATAAATAGTGTTTTTATTTATGCTCAGTTTTTGTTGCTGCAAGTGACCGTTCTGCGTAGGTGTGTACAGTGAGGTATGTCATAAAATTGTTAGGATTAATACAAATGGGATTTATATCTATTTTAGCGGTTAAAGTATCCATGTGGTTGGGTCTATTCCATAGTTTTCCTTATTTCATTGATTTTTTTAAGAAATAGATATCAAAGAGTTGTTGTTGATAGTCTCCATAGTGAGTATAGGAATGTGATATCCGGTGTTCCATAGGGTAGTGTAATTGGCCCATTACTTTTCAATACTATATACACATGACATGTGGTTTGGCCTAGAAAACAAGCTTGTTGCATATTCAGATGATGCTAATCTCTTTGCATTAATTCCATCCCATGAATGTAGATCTGGGGTTGGTGAATATCTTAATAGAGATTTAGCTAAAATTAGTACATGGTGCAAATTATGGGGTATGAAGTTGATTCCTAACAAAACTCAAAGTATGATTGTAAGTAGGTCAAGGACGGTGGCTCCTTAACATCTGGATCTTAGTATTGATAATGTTTCTTTAAATTTGTATGACTCTTTTAAAATTTTAGGTGTGATTCTCGACAGCAAATTTACTTTTGAGAAACACATTAGGTCTGTGTCTTCTTCAATTGCACAAAAAAAATCGGCTTATTGAAAAAGTCTTACAAGATTTTCGGTGATCAATCTATTCTGAAGAAGTGTTTTAATTCTTTCATTCTACCTTGTTTTGAGTATTGTTCTCCTGTCTGGTGTTCAGCTGCTGATTTTCATCTTAATTTGTGGGATAGAAACTTACGGTCTATCAAATTTCTTATTCCTGATCTAGATATTAATGTTTGGCACCGTCGTTCAATTTGTTCATTATGCATGTTACATAAGATTTTTCATAACTCTGACCATCCTTTACATTCAGATCTCCCTGGACAATTCTATCCTGTTTGTAATACTAGGCAGGCAGTTAATCCTAATAGCCAGGCCTTCTCCATCATGAGGCTCAATTCTACACAGTATTCTAGAAGTTTTATTCCAGCTGTTACCAAGTTGTGGAATGATCTTCCTAATCAGGTAGTTGAATCAGTAGAACTTCAAAAGTTTAAAGTTGGAGCAAATGTTTTTATGTTGACCAGGCTGATATGAGTCTTTTTATAGTTTATATACGACATATCTGTTTAAATGTTGTTAATAGTTTATATAAGACATATCTGTTTTGACGTTGTTACTGTTTTTAGAATGATATATTTTTAATTTATTCTCATCATTTATTTATTTCCTTATTTCCTTTCCTCACTGGGCTATTTTTCCCTGTTGGAGCCATTGGGCTTATAGCATCTTGCTTCTCCAACTAGGGTTGTAGCTTGGCTATTAATAATAATAATAATAAAATGAAATAAACTCAGACTCACAGTTACACTAGCACAAACACACACTAATCTGATCTCTCACAAACACGCTAAAAGCTACATAAGCACAGAAAAACAAAGCTATACTAGAACACACACAAAACTACAGTAGCACACATACAAAATTATGCAAGCACAAGTACACACAAAACTGTTCTCGCACAAACACACACAAAGCTATAACGGCACGCAAAAACAAAACACAATGGAATACGTACAAAACTACACTAGCACACACAAAACTATACTAGCACAAACACAAACAAAACTACATAATCACAAACACACACATACTGCTACTCTAGCGCGCACACACACACACACACAACTACACTAGCACAAACACACTTCTATACTAGCCAAACATAAAAAAAATACATTAGCACTAACACACACAAAGTTACACTAGCACATGCACATTCATAATGCTACTCTAGCACACACAGACAAAATTACACTAGCACACACACACTTCTATAATAGCCAAACTCAAAAAACTACATTAGCACTAACACACAAAACTGCACTCGCACAGACACACACAAAGCTACACTAGCGCACACACACATAAAACTACACTAGCACAAACAAAATTACACTATCATACACATATCCATTATATAGTAAGAGTAAAACTCTTCAAGCCGAAATTATGAGTCCAAATTCTATAGCTATCAAAAACTTTTTTACTGTCTCTCGGAGTCGAAGCAATATCTTCGAAGCTGCTATCTCTTTGAGATTGAGATTCACTGTCCAATATAGAAAAAAAATCAGCTGAGGACTTTTCAGTTAAGGTCTATCGTACCATTTTCATTCCGATATTTATCGTACAGTGTTGTGTTGTTCTTTGTCAATGTCTGCCAGCTTCTGCAAATAATGTATGGTATTGTTTCTTATCTGCAATTGACTGTCAACAATAAACATAATATTTTGTATAACTAATAACTACTGTCATGATTGTATGTGGGGCGGGGGTATTTTTTTCCGTATTTCCAAGGCTTCTTTTGGACATGTCTACACACTGACAGGATTGACCATCTGCTGTTTGAAAAGATAAATCAGAATACCAAAGGATATATAATATATTTTCGTATTACAACCAAACTCGGAATTTATAGATGGCACATTATTTTTGTAGGTTGATTAAATCAGAATAATTTGAACATATAAATGTAAGATATTACCCCTCCAAGACTACCACAGCAGTGTCTATAGCATATTTTGAATAAATCAGTGTGGAAGAAATTCCGTAAATGGATCATATATACAAGTTCAGAGATATTGATAATAGTGTATTTAACAATTAGCCCATTAAGAGATTTTATACCTAAACTAAACTTCAGCAAAGAATGAACATTTCAGTATAATCTTAAGCATGATTCATAACTATATTATTATCCAGTTTTCAATGGATATTATGCATGATTTACATGTTGCCTCTCTCTCTCTCTCTCTCTCTCTCTCTCTCTCTCTCTCTCTCTCTCTCTCTCTCTCTCTCTCTCTCTCTCTCTCTTGTACTGTATGTTAGTATAAATAACATCAAAGTCTATACTCTAATAAATAATATTTAACAAATCACCAAGATTCCATTACATTCCAACAATAATTGGGTTAGAGTTCTCTTGCTTGAGGGTACACTCGGGCACACTATTCTATCTACTTCCTCTTCTTCTTGTTTTGTTAAAGTTTTCATAGTTTATATAGGAAATGTTTATTTTAATGTTGTTACTATTCCTTAAAATATTTAATTTTTCATTGTTTCCTCTCCTCACTGGGATATTTTCTCTTTTGGGCCCCTGGGCTTATAGCATCCTGCTTTTCCAACTAGGGTTGTGGCTTAGCTTTTAATAATAATAATAATAATAATAATAATAATAATAATAATAATAATAATAATAATAATAATAATAAGGTGCATAAACCAGCAGTATGACGAGACACCAAAATGTTCCTTACGCACCATAGACTTGTAATTCCCAGAGGGTGTCTTTTCTTTGCTTCATTTAGTTGGTGTGAATTGAATAGGGAGATACATAATTCAACGTGTTGTAACGCGTCGAGCATTTTTTCAATATATATTATTCACTATGTGAAGTTATAATGAGCTCATGCTGCAACTGCATCCCTTTGAGATGTAGTCGTCATTTTCGTTGCCACAAATTTCTGACGTCGCTAAAGGGAGATGGTCTTTGCTACCTGAATTAAAATGTTCATAATCGTGCTCTGCTAATTTTGCTTTCTTTGATGTCTTCACGCATTGCCTATATTAGGATACCGTCTTAGATATGTACATTTATTTTCATAGAAAAAGAAAACTAAATGCATATAGTGCCTTAGTGTTAGTAACTTTCAGATTGAATAGTAATATCACCTAAATGGTTAACATGATAACTGACATACCAAGCTAATCACTTCGACAGAAGGAAAGGTGGCAATAATTATTTCAAGTATTAAAATTAAAGATGAATAACAAAGAAAACAATAATTCTAACAATCTTTTTATGGGTATGACACATGTTTTTTTCGAGAATTAAAAAAAAATGGCAGAACAAAAATATGAAATGTTTCATTTGGTGAACACTCACACTAAAGAGCTTAAATTCCTAACACAGCTATGAACAAAAAGCTGATTTCAAGATCTTACCATAGATGGGCTACTTTCCTTATTTAAAAGTATCCCCTACCCTACATAGGATGAATGAAACCTCAGAAGTATATGTAAAAGAAGGTAAACGTATTTGAAAAAGTATTCGACACTATATTATATGCCAAATCTTTGAAGGGTCCTGAATTAAGGATTGTGAGGTCTTATTGGAAATGTAACTTCCATGTATATCTGATTTACTTGTGTTTGAGGCCCACTAAAGATCAATAGTTTTTCGTAGTGTCTCCAAGAACACCATCCGTGTCAATTAAGGATAAGAGTGTTTTGAGGTTCGTATAGGCCTACCTGCTGTGTCATCATCAGCAGCCATTGCCTGGCCTGTCCTGATTCCACCTTAGATGATGAGGTACCGTGATCAGATCATATGTATACTTAGTCATTCTCCACGACATTTTTCTTCTAGGGCATTGTCACTGTCCTTTGTATCTGACATTCATGAGCGACCTTAACCCTGGAACGGTACGGTGGGTCGTAAGCGACCCCGAGCGTCAAAACAAAAGATGTTTTTCTCACGTGACTCAACCCCGTGACTGAATTTGTGGGTGATCGATCTGCAGTCGGTGTCTCGCCTACACGCTCTAGTAGTGTCCAGATGTGCATCACTGTAGCTGTACTCCTTCCCAGATTTCTGAGACGCGTCGGGGTCGAGCGCGACCGAGTTTACCCTTCTATAGTAAGTTGCATAATTATCAAAGTTATTACGTATTATGAAATTGTCGTAGAATAGTGCAACTTGTATAGGTTATCAGTTGTGGAAAGTCTTGCTGGATTGTTTGGCTACCATGTGCATGATTTTTTTTTTAAGTTGAAATGTCGTTCATCACCACGAGGACCATTTTACCGCGAGTGCCCCTTTTTCAGTTTTTTTCATTTTTTGGCCAAGTCATTTTTCCGTAAGAAATTGCCAAATAGTTTCGCAAAACTTTTGCTTTTTTAGTGTTGGAAAGTGTGTCTAGATGATCTGGCTACCCATGCGTGACTTTGTTTTTGTCAGATACGCCATAGATATTGGTATGTGGGGTATTTTCCTGTGGTTGCCAATTTCTGTTTTTTTTTTCAATATTTGTAAAAATTTACTACGTAGTAAGGAATTGCCATATATTATTGATTTTTTTTCATGTTTATTTGTTAGAAAGTGTGCCTTGATGGTTGGGCTATCACCTGCATGTTTTTTTTTTTTTTTTCTGAGATGCCGTATATTAGAATGTTGGCCATTTTTCCGCGAGTGCCCCTTTTTATTTGTTTTGCATTTTTTTGCTTAGTCATGTTACCGTAAGGAATTGGCAAGTAGTGTCGCAAAACTTATATTTCTATAGTGTTGGAAAGTGTTTCTAGATGATCTGGCTACCCATGCCTATCTTTTTTTTTAGCCAGATATGGCGTATATATAAGTATGTGTTCGATTTTCCTGTGATTGCCATTTTTTCGTTTTTTCCCATTTCTTTCAAAATTACTACGTACTAAGGAACTATCACAGAGTAATGATTCATTTAGATGTTTATTTGTCGGAAAATGTGCCTTGATGGTTTGCCTAGCACGTGGATGAAATTTTTTTTTCTGAAATGCCCACCATTAGCACGTTGCCATTTTTCATCGAGTGCCCCTTTTTATTTGTTTTGCATTTTTTTGCTTAGTCATGTTACCGTAAGGAATTGGCAAGTAGTGTGACAAAACTTATATTTTTATAGTGTTGGAAAGTGTTTCTAGATGATCTGGCTACCCATGCCTATCTTTATTTTTAGCCAGATATGGCGTATATATAGGTATGTGTTCGATTTTCCTGCGATTGCCACTTTTTCGTTTTTTTCCATTTCTTTCAAAATTACTACGTACTAAGGAACTATCACTGAGTAATTATTCATTTAGATGTTTATTTGTCGAAAAATTTTGTTTAGTTCTTTTTTGATTGAATATCATCAAATTTTTTTAGCTAAAATATTATATTGTTTTACAATTTTTTTTTTCGATTTGATTTCCCTTAAAAAAAATTTTTTGGGGTCAGAATTCTAATTTTATAGTCGTAAAATAAGCGACAATTATCCAGCAACCCACCATACAATTTTTATGCATATCCAAGAATAATTAGATTAGTAAATAACACCTTGAAATTGACATACCCTTCCTACATTTCAGGTGGTAGATTAGGGAGTCTGAGTCAGTGTGGTTGGCGGCCATTTTGTGGACATATCCGAAGCGTAAGTTGCCCTATCTATATATATTCTTGTTCCCTATAGAATTTATGATATTTTGGTATATTTTTACCTGCATAAATATCATATTATATATTAAATATATGTATTTTTTTACGAAAATTCTAAGTACTCAAAAAATGACCTTTAGATATGGCCCCTGATATAAATGTAATTTACAAAATAATGAAGATTTTTTTTACATATTTCTATTTTAGCATAACATATGTTTATTCCCTAAAAAAAATAGCCAATTCCTATTTCATTTGGGTACCCCAAAAATTCATGAAATTTGGACACATTTTTTTGGCCAAAAAAGGTTACCCTTTTTTTCTCATTTCAGATCTTCACCTCCATGGGTCCAACTTCATCCAAAATACATCAAGATGTGTCCTAAACATTCAAGAATAAATTGCTAAAAGGATTTGTGTATAGCCTATATGTATAAATTTTCCCTTTGCCTACATACACACTGA
>NC_090748.1:36716667-36721667 GCF_036898095.1 Palaemon carinicauda
CTTGATGGGCAAGGATATTGATTTCAAGAATCAGGTCTATCATGAAAAGTTATAATGTCATGTGAAGCAAATAATCAATCATATACGTCATGAGATTAAGAACTAGGAACAGAAGAAGGGAAAGGGAGACTAGAACATAACCATTCTCTCTCTCTCTCTCTCTCTCTCTCTCTCTCTCTCTCTCTCTCTCTCTCTCTCTCTCTCTCTCTCTCTCTCTCCTCTCTCTCTCTCTCTCTCTCTTAATGCATTGACTGTACTGAATATATAGGATTTTTATAAAAAACAAAAAATCAAAGCAGTGAAATATTTTTTAGGATATGAATTCTATGCTATTGTCCTCGTATGAATATAGTTGTCAGCATATGGTCATCCAAGAACATTTTTAAATTAAGATTTAATGTTTTCTATAGCCTCCATCACTTATCTATAGCAGTGAATGATTTAACAGATATAAATGTGTAGTATTTTACTTTCGAGCTATAGACACTTCCATCTTATAGAATACTAACAGAGATACTGGGCCTTGCCTGGGTGTAGGATTAAAAAGCAATGTCAGTATATGCTATTGGTTGATTCATGCAAGTTATATCTGTGATGACCTATTCTGAAAATTTTTTTTAAAACCCCTAGATACTCTTATCACCTAATGTCTCATTTGTGGAAACTGTGTAACAGCGAAGATGAAACCTTTCCTGTGAAGGTGGAGTGGATATTTGTAACCAAGTCAGCCGAACATTCCCTCTAATGCAACAAAATCCCAGAGGTTCTTTCTTCCGTTTCAGAGTGTCAGAGTGATTAAATTTTGTGACATGAAGCCAATTTATACTATCTCTTGTTTCTTGCCATATCTTGTGTCTAGATGAAGGCACCAAGATGTCATTGTTCTACATTAAACAGACGTGTTCTAAATTCTGCACGCCTAACTTAATTTATTATTGTGATTATTCTCTGATTCTTCCTGTGCTTGTAGGTTTCAATGAGCAATATTTTTTTTTGACGGTTATCCTGAATACCAGTTATTCTTTTATTTCTTGATTCCTGATATCTTAGTGCTGCAATTCTTTGTTGATTTTCTTGAAGGTGAGAATTTTTTTGGCCTTCATCTTCTTTGCGCATAGCTGCATAGCTGTCATTCTGATGTCATTAATGTTCCTTTAATCTGAATTTTTAAGAGGTGGTGTTCTGCCACCACAAAGTTCTCTCAAGGAGCACTAATAGATTTCAGACCACTTCCATTGTCTTTCTCGGAAATGTTTACATAAGTATACACTTTCAGTTTTTACATAGAATCGTATATAATTGAGGTTTAGAGTGGGTAGTGTTTTGCACACCATGTCACCATTACGGGGGCATTTAGAGATTCGGGACTACTTCCTATGTCTTCTTCAGAAAATTTTACAATGGAATATAGGGAACACACACAAGTATGTCGTCCACGTAACATACACGAACAGGGAGGTTCCCTAAGATGCCATCCTTGAGATGTTGAAAAGTGGGCCTAGCAACATATTGGATAAAACAGTAGTAATTGAAGGTGTATGTACTGAATGGGGGGGTTATGACAGTCTTGGGGACGTCCTCTGGGTTCATGGTCACCTGGTAATAGCCCTTCAGGAGGTCAAAGGTGGAGAAAACCTTTGCTTTGTGCAAGTAGGATGTCTGGGAGGGAGTAGTGATACGGTTCTGTCTGCATGTTCTGGCACCTGTAATCCCCACATGATGCAGAGAGCCATTTTCGTTCAGAACGATGTGCAAGGCTGACCATTATGGGCTTGAAGCCATTTAGCAGAGGCCTATTTCTTCCATTTCAGCAAAAGTTTGTTTAGCAACTGCCAAACGATCCGATGACTGACGTCTGAATCTGGCTAACACCTGAGACCCCTTCGTTTCACGGGAACCATTTGTGTTTGACGAAGTTCTGGACGGAAAACCTCCGTGTACGATGTGAGGTGAGCGTAGGCATCCAAGGGTGCGCTGATGTGGAGAGTGAGCTCGGAGGGGACAGGTTGGCAAGTTGTCGAGGAGTACAAATCCTTGTTGACTAATCATCAATGGGCTACATCGACCAGGAGGTGGAGCTGTGATAGGAATTTGGCACCAAGGATTGGTAATGTGATGTCAGTAATGAGAAACTTCAAAATATATCTGGCACCTCCAAACAATAATGTGAGTTTCATAACCATGGGTGGGTATCTCATATCCATTGCCCGCTACCAGGCGGATGTTGGAAGACCTGAAAAAACTTCGTCGTGTCATGGAGAGTGGACTTGGCAGAAGAGAATGTCAAGCATCAGTGTCTACCAAAAATCGCATGCAAAAAGAAAAGATTAGTGACAGGGGTGGCCACCACCACAAGCCATATCTTACTTACACGTACTGACAACCATTCGCACATTTCTTCGCATCAGCCTCGAATTTGGAGTGGTAGTTGCATAAATGTAGCCGAAGGGTGTCAGGAGGTGGCTGGAGAGGTCGTCGGTTGTGGAATAAGTAAGGGGTTGTATAAGTCGGTGGTGGGAGACATTATCAACACTCCGGCATATCACAGGGAGGACGTATGTGTTCTATCGCTTTCACGTCGGCATCGGTCGAGGTTGAATAAGTGTTCACTTCATCAGGAGTGGAGTCATTGATGGAGGTCTTGAATGTAGTGAAGTGGCTGTCCATAAGGGTATTAACTTTGGTCATTAGGTCGTTTATAGGCAAATTATCGACAATTGAAATAACAACACATACAGGTTTGGGTAGGCGCATTACCCAAAGACCACAAAATAGATTCACTTCTCGAGTAGAGCCGTCTGTGACAGGTACTGGGCGAGCTTTTACTATTACTTAGGCATTAAATTGGCAATAATGGTGGAATAATTCATTTTGAGATAATGTATCCTAGGACAGAAATTTTTTTAAATAAAATATATTGTTGTTCTTACAATCAGTTGCAATATTTTTTATATAACATAAAAAGAAATATAACAGTTTGGATTGCTCAAAGATTTAAATATTGAACTATAACTTAAATTGCACATCATAGAGATCTACAGCATTTGAAATGTACATATTATTAATAACAATATTTAAAAAAAAAAAAAAGATGAAATCAAAATGGCTACTGATAGCCTAGCTCAACAATAGTGGTGAATAACCTCAAAATAGCTATTTATGAAAATAAATAATCTTATTTTTACTTATTTCAGGGGAAAGAACATTTGGAAGTTAGTATAAAGTGAGTGAATTAAAGAACAAATAAAGATGAGGCTCAAAATTTTGAACTGTAGTAAAAAACAGACGTAAGAAAAAAATTACATCTAATAATATATTAATCTATCAATTAAAATGCTTAATTGTTTTTATACTGAATGCTGTGCTGTATCTGTGAAACACTACAATTATTTAGTTTTTTTTTTCTAAATTATTTAATTTTTAGTTCTACTTGGGAACATCTAAAAACTTAATATAAACAATAACGTTAAATATATAAGTATGAAAAGTTTTGGATTTCAAATGCAAGATTATTGAAAATATAACTTATAATCTCATTCTTAAAAATTTCCCTCCCAAAATAAAATTCTAAAACAAAATTTGTATTCATATTGAATCTGTTTTACGGTTAAAAGATGCACATCGATTAGAATCTAGATGAGTGACAAATTAGATATTAATCCCCTCTTAATGAGTTACTGCACAGATAATTGCCAAATAATAAAAGTATTAATTATGATAGTTTTAATAAATATTTATGTTTAGTGCGGTGAATGAAGTGTTAATCATAATTTATAGGAAGTTATTATCTAAAACAAACTTTTAATTATGGTGACAATGAATCAACAATATCCATTTTCGAAGACTAATAAAAACCTTCATATATATATATATATATATATATATATATATATATATATATATATATATATATATATATATATATATATATATATATATATATATATATATCAACTGTATTTCGTATACTTGATATACATAGATAAATACAATTCTCTATAATATACATTAGTATATTATTATCTGAAAAAACTTTTAATTATGTTGACAATGAATCAACAATATCCATTTTCGTAGCCTATTTATAACCTTCATATACTATATATATATATATATATATATATATATATATATATATATATATATATATATATATATATATATATATATATATACCGTATTTCCTGTGGCATAAGACGTTACAAGTGGTAAGACGCACCCTTAAATAAGCAAGGCAGTTCTAGAAAAAAAAATTACGATTTTAAAAACTTCTTAGCACAAATCCCTAGTCAGCAGCTCTAGCGTGATCACTGTCTTGTACAGTAACTTTTCTTATTTTGGGTGAATTATGAAAGGTTTAAGTTAATATTAATTAGCTATAGCCCGAATATCCCAATTTTATTACATATTCATATAAGAAGCCACTAAAGTTGTCGTAGTTTCCACTACAACTACACGTTTAGTCAGAGTGTTTGGTGTTTCAAGTGTTGCTTACATCAAAGCAGTGTTGCCAAAGGTGCATAAAATTTTGGTAAAGAGGTAAAATTCTAGTACTAATTCCAAAATTTCTCGTACAGCCTATAAATTTTCACACAAAATGTAATTATTGATTAAAGAAATCTAGACCTTCTTCTAGGTGGAATAATTTTTTTTACTCCCTATGTGACTCTAGGTCTACTTACTTTTCTGCTAACTTGGTAATACTGCACCCAACAAACAGAATTCGAAGGTCGTATTCAGCAACTATCTGTTTGTATTATTTCGTAACTCGGGCGACAAAGTCATTATATTGCTTTATTACAAAATATCAACAAAATATGAGAAAATAGACATTTCTTTCATAATCAACTATGTCATGGTGTCGTCTGGTATGAGACTATTAGTTGGCATGTTTTCTTGTAGGAGAGGGTTAGCAAGTCATCAGCTGATTACCAAAAAAAAAAAAAAGAAAAACAAATTCCTACTGTACTTCATTGAAGGAAGTGCAATATAATACTAAA
>NC_090748.1:36729167-36734167 GCF_036898095.1 Palaemon carinicauda
GCTTTGGAGGTGCTGAAGGTCTGAGCCTAGTGCAGGCTTTCGGAACTTTATTAAAGATCTCGTTACCTAGGTTGACCTGGAAGGCCTATAGAATGGGTCTTGTCAAAGCAGACTTACACGCTGAAATCGTGTTAGCTGCCAACCCTTGACCATGGAGGTGGATGAAGAAAGATAAGCAGAAGTCTGTCGAGATCTCCTGCGGACTCTTCGCCTTGACAAAGGCCACCCATTTTCTCCAAGATGACTCATATTGCCTTCTAGTAGATTTGCACTTATATTCCTCTAGGAAGTCTTTGCTGGCTTTCGAAATCCCGAAACGCTTTCTCACCGCTAGGGAGAGAAAATCATGAGCTGCAGGGTCCGGGTTTTCTGTAATGAAGCGCAGACAGTCGACTTCTGGACTCGCTGGGTCAGAACTGGATGTGGTAGCGGCACAAACTTCAGCTGTAGTTCCAATGCCAAGGGGAACCACACGCTGTTCGGCCACTTGTGGGCCACTATTGCCGCTACCCCCTTGAAGGATCTCAGTTTGTTGAGGACCCTCAACAGAAGGTTGTGAGGAGGGAACAGATAAATCCTGGACCATCTGTTCCAGTCGAGGGACATCGCGTCCACTGCTTCCGCTAAGGGGTCCTCGTACAGGGACACGTACAGGGGCAACTTCTTGTTGTCTTTCGTCGCAAAGAGGTCTATCTGCAGTTCTGGGACTTGATTCAGAATGAAGGAGAATGATCCTGTGTCTAAGGACCATTCCGACTCTATCGGTGTTAACCTGGATAGAGCGTCCGCTGTCACGTTGAGGACTCCTTGAAGGTGAACTGCCGACAGGTACCACTTCTTCTTTTCCGCCAATCGGAAAATGGCCAACATCACCTGGTTGAGAGGTGGTGACCTCGACCCTTGTCGATTCAAGCATCTCACAACTACCTCGCTGTCCATCACCAACCTTATGTGGATCGAGTGACGCGGGGAGACTTTCTTTAAGGTGAGGAGCACTGCCATAGCTTCTAGAAAGTTTATGTGAAAGGTCCTGAATAGCTTGGACCAGGTCCCCTGGACTTTTTTCCGATGAGAGTGACCTCCCCATCCCTCCTTTGAGGCGTCTGAGTGAATCGTCATCGACGGGGGAGGTGGCTGAAGAAGAACCAACTTCTTTAGATGTCTGGCTTGGGACCAAGGCCTGAGAAGAGTAAGTAGCCGAAGCGGAACTGGTCTTCTCAGATCTCTTCGCGTGTTTGATGCATAACTTCTCCAAACTCCGGTTGCATCCTTTAGCTGTGCTCTTATCACTGGGTCTGTCACCGAAGCAAACTGGAGAGAGCCCAGTACCCTCTCCTGTTCGCGTCTTGATATCCTTTCGGAATCTAGAAGTCTCTTGACAGAACCCGCTATCTCCTTCCTTTTCTTCGCCGGGATGGAGAAATGGTGTGACAAAAGGTCCCAGTGGATTCCCAGCCACTGGAACTTTTGAGATGGAGAAAGTCGAGACTTTTTTCTGTTGATCTTGAAGCCTAGGTACTCTAGGAACTGGATCACTTGACTGGAAGCTTGCAAGCATTCTGTCTCGGATGCTGCCCACACCAGCCAGTCGTCCAGGTAGGCTACTACCTGAATTCCCTTTAGGCGTAATTGTTTGAGAGCTGCGCTCGCAAGCTTCGTGAAAGTCCTTGGGGCTATGTTTAGCCCGAATGTCATGGCTCTGAAGGCGTATAGTCTTCGTTGTAGCCTGAACCCTAGGTAGGGGGAGAGTCGACGTCTGATTGGGATGTGCCAATAGGCGTCTGACAAGTCTATAGAGACGGAATATGCCCTCTTGGGCAGTAAGGTCCTTATGTGTTGCAGTGTTAGCATTTTGAATTTGCAATTCACTATGAACTTGTTGAGTGGCGACCAGTCCAGAATGACTCTGAGCTTTTCCGAGTCTTTCTTGGGAAAACAAAACAGCCTCCCTTGGAATTTGATGGACTTCACCTTTCGGATCACATTTTTCTCCAATAGTTCTTGAACGTACTCCTCCAGAACGGGGGTGGAGTGCTGTACCAGCTCCAGCCCAGTCCATTCTTGAGTAGGCTGTGGACCCAGGGATCGAAGGTCCATCGATCCCAAAATTTCAGAAGTCTCCCTCCTACCGGTATCATCTCACTTGGACTGCCGTCCTGAGGTCTTGCCTCCCTGACCACGACCACCCCTGAATCCCTTTCCCCTTGAGGGGCGCCTAGACGAGCCTCTGGCTGCTCCTCTAGGCTTTGCTCGAAAGGAAGAAGACTGCCCTTCGAACGTTGGGGTGAATGCCGTGGACTGTATCGACACAGCCTGGGGTACCCACTGAAAAGTGGTCGGGGTTTGTGCCACCATCTGGGGCACTGGAGGCAATGGCAATTGCAGTTGCTGTTGCTGTCTAAAGGGCTTGGCTGGCCGAGACGGTAGCCTAGTCCTCAGAGTCTTCCTCTTTGGTTGAGGACCCTCATCCGGGGAAGACTTTCTTTTGATAGCCAGACCCCACTTCTGGAGAAGGTTTCTATTCTCCAAGGCGGCCTTATCAACAACTTCTTTGACCAAATCGGTAGGGAAAAGGTCTTTTCCCCAAATGTTGGAGGAGATTAATTTCCTTGGCTCGTGCCTCACCGTAGCCGCGGTGAACACGAACTCCCTGCAAGCTCTCCTTGCCTTGACGAAGCCATAAAGGTCCTTCGTCATTGTGGCCAGATGAGTCTTAGCCACCACCATGAACATTTCATGGACCTTGGGGTCACTTGCCATCGTCTCAAGAGTAGTCTGAAGAGACATTGAGGCAGCCAGTCTTTCTTTTGTCTCGAACTCTCTTCGCAAAAGAAAGTCAGACAGCTTGGGGAGGTCCTCGCCGAACTGCCGTCCGGCAATATCAGCCTCCAACTTTCCAAATGAGAACATAAGATGGACGTCCTTCCAGTCTTTGTGGTCCATAGGCTGGGCCAGCGACAAGGGTTTACACTCCTCCAGGGAGGGGCAAGGCTTGCCGGCCTCGACTGCTTTTAGTACAGCCGTAAACCCTTTCTGTAAAAAGGGGAAGGCTCTAGCAGGAGAGGATACAAAGGAAGGGAGCTTCTTGCTCAATGCAGCTACCTTTGAGTTAGAGAAGCCCCTCTCTTTCATCGAGGATGAAAATAGAGCTTGAGCCTTAGCATGGTCCATCACTATGACCTCCTTCGGCTCTGTCTCCTCCTTTGAAGCTGGTTCCTTCCTCAGCCGGACGTAACAGTCCGGATATGATGCCTTGCTGGGCCAGAATTCCACCTCCTCTAGGGGAACTGAGCCCAGCTTATCCGAGATGACGATCTTTCCAGTCGTCATCGGCATGTGCTCAGCATACCTCCATGGGTTAGCATCTGAGCACAAGGGAAGGTCTTTCACATTGAGCCTTTTCTGGGGCCCATGTGATTCTGCAAGGCACTGCATCCGCAGTTCCATAGCAGCCGCCTTCTCCTGATTCTCCTTCTGCATTTGTTGGATCATTCCAACAATAGAAGAGAGGGCCTGTCCCAGCTCTACTGGGAGACCGGCCGATGTTGAGGGAATAGGCTCCGGAATCTGAACCGGAGTAGCCGACACCTCGTCAACCTCTTCCTCTACGACGTCTGGGGCTTGAACTTCATCCTGGCCTTCTGCTAGGAGGTCTTCCTCCAAACGCTCGTCCACGTCAGACATCCTGTCATCTAACTGGATGTCTTGCATCGCGACCGCGACTTCAGCATCCACCTGGATCTGACTTTGGGGGATCTCCTCTTGAGGCTGGGGAATCACTGCATCAGCTGATGCCTTAGGGAAAAGATACGCCCTCATCTTCTCACTTGGAAGATAAGGGCCAGAGGTGTTCTTTTGGAAGCCCTTTACCCAGGTACGAAGCTTCTCCCTTGCTATATCCCTTGATTCCGCCGTCCTAGGGGAATCAAAGGCCTCAGTAATCAGGTTAGTGCACACAGTACATACCTGAGGGTCCCAATACTGGAGATCATCCTTGGAGACAGCGCATGCTGCGTGTCTCCTACAAAACTCATGTCCGCAGAGGTTCTTGCTGCGGACGTTGCAGAAAACACTTCCGCACTTCGGAGGGTCCTCCTGTAAAGAGAAGAAATTTCCATGAGTATCAAGTGAGCTATGTATCACTGGATATGCATAGTATTGCATAACAATTCAGAAAGGAAAGACACACACTTGTGTTTCCCTCACAGCCCATTGTTGCAGCCTTCCAGATGATAAAATCAAATGGTTAATCTCTTCTAGAGTAACCAATGCTAAGTTTCCAGAGGAAACAGGTGGAGCTCACACCTAAGCAATGATTTTAAAATAGACAGGAAAGAACTCACTTTCCTATCTGTAGGGCAACAGCAAAGGACTGTGCAAGAAAACACAAAAGTGTTAGAACACACAGTGCTGTACCAAAACCCATACTATAGTTTTCTTCTTACAGTATATGTTATACTGAAGAATACTGGTACAGTATAGGAGGTTATGTGCCGGCCGGCACACACCATAACTAGCTTTAAAGTATACTACTTAACAGCTATAAGGCGGCAGATCGCTGGTTCAAATGCATGTGCCGGCCGGCAGTAACTGCAGGCCGGCAACAGCCAATGTCGGCCGGCAATGACTGCCGGCCGGCAACTACACAAGGTAGTACCCAGCTGCCGGCCACATTCTTGGTGACCGGCAGACAAGGGCTGACATTAGCCGGCCGGCAAAGGTACAGGACCGATGCTAGCTGGCAGCAAAAGAACCAGAGGACTACAACCGCCCGGCTGCCGGCCTCATAGGCCGGCAGCCGGGTCGGGTACAGCACTAGAAGAAAAACAGAATGGATGCCGGGATAAGAGTGTACACTACCTCCAAGCCCGGCTATCCGAAAGAGTGCTCATAAGGAAGGGGAGAATCTAATTCAGGCTTCCTGACCAATGCCGTCTGACTCTGCAGCCCGGCATGGATGAGGGACCAAGGGAGGTCCGGGCAGCACTCAAAACAGAAGA
>NC_090748.1:36746667-36761667 GCF_036898095.1 Palaemon carinicauda
TCCTGAAGAAATATTGTTATGATCATGATAGTGACTGGGACAAAGCCCTCCCTTTTGCCCTTTTTGCTATAAGGAATCACCCCAACTCTTCCACAGATGTAGCTCCTTTCAAGTTGGTATTTGGGCACAAGGTCCGTGGATCATTAGAAATTGTTTTTGAAAGGCTCAAGTTCAACCGGAAGGAGGAAATAAATGTGAAAGGGTTTGTGGACGACTTGAAGGGAAGAATGGTTAGTGCCTGGAAGTTTGCCAGGGAAAATTTGGAACGGTCCCAGTCAGTAATGAAGAACAACTTTGACAAGAAGGTAAAGGTACGGTCATTTGAACCTAGGGAGTTGGTTTTTGTGCTGAGTATGGACCCAGATAGTTTTCTCGAACCAAGATATGAGGGCCCTTGGAAAGTTTTGAGTAAACTGCAAGAGGTTAACTATGAAATTGAAGCTCCCAGTTTAAGCCGTAAATGTAAAATATTCCATGTTAATAGTTTGAAACCTTATATTGGTAAGCAAGGTGATCCATTAGCTATAGTGTCCGAGCCTGTGTCTGTGGTGTTGGATGTGTCTCCCGAGGGCTCTGACGAGTTAGGCTGTCAGTTTCCTTCTGATGTTAAAAAGTAGGTTAGAGCATTTAGATGATAACAAATGGGAAGATGTACTTGATTTAATTTATTCCTTTTCAGATCTTTTTCAGGATGCTCCAGGTAGGACAGACATTTCAAGTCATGACGTTGATGTAGGTGATGCTTTCCCTGTGAAACAGAGTCCTTATCGGTTGAACCTCATAAAGTGGGATTTGGTCAGTAAAGAGATAGAGTATATATTGAAACATACCCTTATTCAACCATCAGTAAGTCCCTGGAGTTTTCCTATTGTATTAGTAAAGAAAGCAGACGGTATGTTTTGCATGTGTGTGGATTACCGTAAAGTGAACGCCCATAGAAAAAATTATTCTTTTCCTCTCCTTCGTATTGATGATTGTCTGGATCGGATTGGTGCTGCCAAATTTATTTCTAAGTTGGATCTTTTAAAGGGTTATTGGCAGGTTCCTTTGTCCGACCGAGCTCGTCAAATATCAGCCTTTGTCACTCTTTTTGGCCTATACGAGTGTAAGGTTATGCCTTTTGGAATGAAAAATGCCACATGCACTTTTCAAAGGCTCATGAATAGGGTAATTTGTGGTTTGAAAGGAGTGGAAATTTATATTGATAGCTTGGTAGTATATAGTAATTACTGGGATACCCACATGATAAGGTTACGTAAGGTTTTTGAAGCCCTTAGGTCTGCAGGGTTAGTTGTTACTTTGGCTAAGTGCAAATTGGGTCAGGCCATGGTTTGTTATCTGGGTCATGAGGTTGGTTTAAGTCAGGTGGCTCCGAAACAAGCTAATCTCGAGGCCATTATAAATTTGAAAAGGCCTTGTTATGTTAGAAAGGTAAGAAGAGTGCTGGGAATGACGAGTTATCACCGCAAATTTGTTCGTAATTACTCTGATCTTGATAAGCCTCTTACTAGTTTATTAGAAAAAGGAAGGAAGTTCTGGTGGTCGGATCAGTGTAAAGAATCTTTTAATAAACTTAAATCAGTGTTAATTACTAACCCCAGATTTTCAGAAGCCTTTTATTATAGCAGTAGATGCTAGTGACATTGGCATTAGGGGTGTCGTCTTACTATACCAAAAAGCTTCTGGCGGCTGAAAAACGTTACTCCACAATAGAAAAGGAAGCTCTTTCTTTGGTCCGAGCTCTTAACTATTTCAAGACATATGTGACAAATTTTTCTTTCCCAATTGAGATATGGACGGATCACAATCCACTGGTTTTCATCGAGCGGATGAAGGGAGCAAACCAGAGGATTTTGCGCATGGCCCTTTTTCTGCAGGAGTTCAATTTGATTGTAAAACATGTTAAAGGGACGGACAACAAAATTCCTGATACACTTTCAAGAATTTGGTGTACTAGCTAGATCATTCTCATATGCCGCCTTGGTCGTTTCTTCATTTAAGGTTGTATGGAAATTTTTTTTTTTTGGATATAGTTCTGTTTAAAATTTAGTTTTATGGAAAAAGTTTGGGAGTTTTTCTTTGAATAGTATACACTCCAGTGTTTTCTAAATTTTCCCCTAAATTGATTATTGGTTGGTTTCGATATACTATTTTTTTTTTCATTGTGTATCATATATATATGACTTTTTGGGCTATGATGCCGAAGTATTGTAGGTTAAGGTGTATGTCTGTCTCTTTCCATAAAGTTGGAGAGTTTTGACGAAGTACGGTAATATTAAATCTTTAAAATAATGGTAAGCTATATAAGATTCTTGGTTTGTATTTTTTTCTTAGGGGTACTTTCTGTTTGATGTTAGGTTTATTAAGTATTAATATTGGTTCTTACTTGACAGGTGCATTTCCATTTATATATAAAGAAAACTATAATTTTTCTGTTTAAAAATCTCTTCTCTATTTTTTGTTCTGGAAGGAAGGTATTAAAGATTAACGTAATTTTTTTATTGATTTTTATCAGCCTTGTTTCTACATTTATTTGTTATGTAAAATTAGTGTAAATTTAAAGTTTTTTCTGTTGAACAACTGGTTTAACATCATCCCCGCTCATTTTAATTTATAAGTGTCTAGTTTAACAGTTCTTTTTCTTTTCCATCTTTTCCGAGTCCATAGATGGGAACAACACCGGTGTTTACCCGTTAGGAACTCGTTCGCTAAAGTGACCAGTTGAGCTGGCTAAATTAAGCCTTTTTGAGGATTGCGCCACTCACCGTTGACGGCTTTATGCAGGTGCATTTCTGCCATCTATGGTGTTTTGCTGTTCCTGCGTGCTCTCTTCTGGAGTCTGCAGAGCCGACGCATTAAATCCCGGCTTTGGGGAGGACTTTGGAGAGGCACCCCCTTCAACGCATCCTTGTCATGACCAGCTGTGGGAGCCTTAGAGCTCGTGGTGATATGTAGAGAGACAGTGGCCAGGTAGGAATTTTTATTTCCCATTTTTATTGATTTGGGGCTATATTTCCCTGCCTTTGGTGAGGAGTCCTACGGAGCTGTACGCCCTACAGTAATATTGTACCTGTGGTGCCTCTCCCTTATTTGGAGCTGTGGGTATTGTTCTTCTCGAACCTCAAAGAGTGTGAGCAAATTTATGCATTTAGTATTTTTTTGTTAGTTCTTAAGTTTTTTTTTTATTTTTTATTTTGACTCTCTCTCGTTGAGAGTGTTTTGTTTCTCGTTGGGGAGTATTTGCTAATCATTAATTGTTATTTGTTTAGCATTAAGTTGTTAAATTGTTAGGTAGTCACAAGGTTGGCTTTTCAGAAAAATTGCTGTTAATAAATATTTCTAAGTTTTCCTAAGTGTTTTCGATACCACTGGCCAATTTTACTATGGATATTTTCACTATCACTGCCCTCCCTATTCGTACAATAAGAACTTGCCCCACGACCCGAAGAAGGGTCATGACATATATATATATATATATATATACATATGAAAACACACATACGAATCTGCTCTTTGTTATTGAATGTTTAAATATTAAACATAGCAACTTCTAAGAACCCTCTTCACCGACTGCATCGAATTGAGGTAGCTCCAACACCTTAAAATATTGAGGCTGTTTTTTTTTTCTCAATCGTTAATATTCACATTAAATTTATTCTGGAAAATGGTTGGACAAATTCTGTCTTATATTCTATGCGCCATAATGTATATTCTAAGCTAGATATGGGAAATTTAAGATTTGAGAGTGGTTAAGAAGTTAGAAATTAATAAGAAATTTAAGTAATATACAACGATTATTTTGTTTATAACAAATACGTTTGATAACTGATGCAATGCATAATAGTTTCTTAGTATTCTGTAAATAGATTAATGAAGAAATTGAAATATTTTCTTGGTTTGAAGCTACCAAGAAGAAAGAAGCAAAAAAGTAGCAAATCTGAACTTGAATGAAAAAAAAGAATTCATGAATGAATTTGTAGAAAATTAACCTGATTTCTTGAGAGAAAAGGAGAATAGTCAGGATACCTGATTACAGTATGTCATAAAAACGGTGCCGAGGGAAATTGATTGATTGAAAATAATTATGACTTTTGTTTACTCCATTTTATCTAATTATTCTATGCACATATTATAGAGAGATCTGAAAGACAGGAAAACAAATTAAAATATACACGACACACTTAAAAATTTTATGAAAATTATCCAATTGGAAAAATAACAGCATTTTCATCGACATTCGAGTTTGATATACGAACTTCATAAAGATGATAAAAAGGAAATGATGAAAACCAAAACTGATTAGTAATTAAGAAGCCAAGACTAAAACACAATGTTTCCAGAAAACAGAAACGAAGAATATCCAAATGCAATCATAAAAGGATAAAAGTCTTATGAGTATAATAAAGCGAAACGAAATCAGAATACAAGAGTAATGTCGCATTTCAAAGGGACATAATTGTGTTGTTGTACGATTTGAAGTTAGAGCAGAAGATGCGGAGGGAACAAGATAACGTCAAGGTAACAGGTATTATGAAATGGAGCAAACAGATTATGGCCATTCATAGGAAGAACATCAATAGCATTTACCCTTCCCTAAATAATCAATAGATGTTACGAATATTACTGAGAGAGAGAGAGAGAGAGAGAGAGAGAGAGAGAGAGAGAGAGAGAGAGAGAGAAGGGGGGGGGGCTAAAATCATAAAGAACTTTATGCATCTGGATAGATAGAGTAAACCTTATTAGAATTGGTTCCGCTAGATCTCGATAAGAGAGAGAGAGAGAGAGAGAGAGAGAGAGAGAGAGAGAGAGAGAGACAGACAGACAGACAGACAGACGATGGCTGGTGTTGAGTTAGAGCAGAGTGAGAAAGCTATAGGAAAAAGAAATTCAAGAGAAAATGATTAATGCTTTACAAAATGTTTAGTTGAACTTTCAAATTGGAAAGACAACGAGATCATACACTTAAGTCTGCCTCTATGGTCATATCTGAGACATTTCTAGACTTTGAGGAGATAACCTTGAATAGTTTAGAAATAAATAAACAGACCAGTATACAGTAGTTTAGAAATTTAGAGACTTTGATGAGAACGAGCTTTTAATACTTTTATGAAGGAATAAGTAAATTGGAAATATATAATGATTTATCATATTCATGATTACTTGAAGAAAACCATTCTAGTAATTATATCTGTGTAAAGTCACAAGACTAAAGAACCCAAAAGGTTTGACGTTGTAAAACAATATATGAAAACAAAAAAATGCTAGAAAAAGTATGCTAATGGAGAGCAAAGTAGCAGGAAGAATTGAACCACTTTAGATATATGGAACGAACTGTCCAGAATATGAAAGTGCTAAAAGAACAGCTATTTTTTACCTTTGACAAAATGTTAACGTAAAAAAAGTATAAATGAAAAATAAACATATAAAATAAAGCGACATCGGGTAAGGAATACCAAAAAATTGTATATTGAATAAGGAATACGAAGGAAGGCTTGGAATCAAGAGCCTCTTGTTTTTTTTTTTTTTCATATTGTTTATGAATTCATATTCCTAAGAATCATAAAAGTAACCTAAAGAATTAAAATGGTTTATCCAGATCCATTAATAAACAGAGATTGTGCAATGAAGAAGAGGACTGGAAGCAGAGGCGGAAGAAGTGACTGGATCAATTTTCCTAAACAAAAGACCCGGAATGGAATTGGGAAAAAAAAAGGGACATCTTTCCTGGTGGGTTTACATAGCAGAGGACAATGAAATTCATGTTTAATTCGTTATAGTTTAAAACTGAAAGTATTACTATGGAATGTACTCAGGTATAAGATAAAAATAAAATAACATAATGTGCCAAGAGTAAGAAAACGAATTAAGAGAAGAAAAGTAGATGGGAAGAGACCTTTCAAATATTAAGAAAAAAATAGGTGTCATCAAAACATAAGATCTAGACATATCTATTAAAAGATATGAGAATGGGTACGAAAAATATGTGATTTTGAAATAAATATGAAGAAAAAAAATATTCACATTGAACTAACAAAATGGAACGTAGAAGCTTTGGAAACGCGCACTTAGGAAATTAGAGATTAGTACTCAACATATGCAGTACAGCATATAGATATCTTTTACTAACAATTAATATTAATACAAGGACATCTTATACAATCGGAAAATAATATCAGACCAATTCGGAAAATAAAGATATTAATAGGTTGAACACGGACGGCTTAAAGCTGAGTTGGTTGGATATAAGTTACAAATGAGAAAAATATACTCACTTTTCGTTTAAGAAAATATGAGAACTATGGCTGTAAATCGCCTTCAGACAGAAAATAAATTTCTAAATAATAAACAGGGATCTAGGAACGTCTGTTCTTTTTTTTTATGGGGGGTGAAAAACTAATGTCAATTAATTCAAACGAATATTAAATGAATCTAAAATATTAAATAAGAGAAAAAAAATTTAAATTCTTAAAAGGCAAAAGATCCCAATAATAACTAAGGCAGATAAAGAACGTCCCAAGTTTTATAAAACCTGTCATAATAAACTAAGGAAATTTTGTGGAAAATTATTAAAATAAACTATGCTTAAAGAACAAATGAGTTGAATTTACTAAAGAAGAAAGGGTAGGGAATGATATTCAGCCGTTCAATTAAATGAGAAAATAGACAGAAATGTGTTATGCCAACTTAATGTAGAGGGATTAAAGTAGACTTACTCATGAACATGCATCACATTTACTCCCCTTATACAAGAGGACTCGCCCAGCTGAACCCTCTGACTAACTAACTTTCCGAACATCCTGGCTGACTTAATCCCTTCTTCCTAAACAACTTTGCTACATGCCCATCTACCCGACATTCAGTACACTTAGCACGCTGCCCCTTCCACATCCTTGCAAAATGACTGAAATCAACCTGATGATATATTCCCATTTGGAAAATGTTTACCTAAAAAAGCTTTTATGCAAATTCCTAATGATTCTTTAGTAGACGACACATCAATATTTCTGCTATGTTCAATTGTGTTGTTCCCCAGAGAAAAAGTCTTTCCCTGGAGATTTATGAAATCTAAAAATAATTCTGAAACTTACTCCAGACAGTAATTTACCTCTAAAATGCGAAGAAAATATGATAAAAAGTTGAGATTTGCCAAGAAAACACATAAACGCTGTGCTGAAAATCATTAGAAAAGAACCAGTTTATTCAATGTTCAACGTATGTAAGGGACATTACATTCTTTTCTCATTTCTTCAGCATATTGCGATAATATAAAGCATTTCATGTAAAGTAAAACAATTTTTTTTTATCCATAGACTAAGTCTTTGTCAATAATAATAATAATAATAATAATAATAATAACAATAATAATAACAATAATAATAATAATAATAATAATAATAATAATAATAATAATAATAATAATAATAATAATAATAATAATAATAAAATATGATTAGGTCTGGTGAAAATATATCGGAAAAAATTATTTTTACTTAAAAAAATATATGGGTATAGAAAATACAAAAGTAGTATCTATTGTGTTTGATATATTCCATTATAATGGATACAATCACTCAAGGGATTTCAGTATCGACATATCTTCCATTGTTATGTAAAATACTGATTTTTATATATAATTGCAGAATGTATCTATTCATTAATATGTATAAAAAACATTTCTTTATTTAGTATCCCCAGCCCCACCCAATTAATTATCAAACAAATTATTCACTAATGTTTCATTTAAATTTCTTAATTGATATATTTTATGATAATAAATATTTGTTTTTTTTTTTGTAGCATTTAATAATTACTGTAACACGAATGTCTTGAAGTAGATACAAACCTTTCATATCAATTAACCTTTGAGCACCATTAGATATATTCTAGGTCCGTTATTTCTAATCGACTTGACGCCATTAGACGTTTCACGGTTCAGTAATTGCTTTTTTCAGTTCCTATAACTGTTTAAATATATGAAAATTTTACAAAAATTTAATATCATACATCAATGGAAAGGTATTTCATTCAGCTATATGATAATAAATGGTGTAAAGTTATATATTTTCATAGTTTTTGTGCTAATATGAGTTAAGCAACTCGGAGCTGGATGGGGGAGGCTTGGCCCTTGAGCCAAATAATCAAGTGAGGGGTTGGCTCTCAAAAAAAAATAAATAAAAAATAAATAAATTGTATCTTGGTATGAATTCTAAGGAAAACGTTTGATGTAGTTGTAAAGCGAGAACTCTCTCTCTCTCTCTCTCTCTCTCTCTCTCTCTCTCTCTCTCTCTCATTGTGAATAACAGCAATGATAAAAGTTCCAAAATTGTATTATAGAAAAAGCTTTGATCTTTTGGAGCGTTGAAGGTCATGAACCTAAAAGGCGAATTGTCAAAGCGAGACTTAACTCCATTATTGATATCTGAAACTCGTTTCCAGTTCAAAGAATGACAGGTAATCAGTAAACACGATGAACTGCCTAATGTGTATCATGAGCAGTTAATGTTTGGCAGTCTTTGACAAAAGGCGGAAGCGGGACAGGAACACAAACATCTCTTAAGGAGATGAACGATTCAGTGTTTGTAATGAAAAGTTGAAATACACCAGATTATGATGATGTACCTGGTGTCATTCTATTTCCTAATTGGCTTTTCATCATGTTCCTTTGAATACCTGAAATTTCGATAGATATGAAACTAGACATATATCTATTTTTCACTTAGTCGATTAATTTTCTACTTAGAATTGGTATCCCTTACATAGGATTTTGTCCGACATATTTCTTTTTTTTTCATGCAGCTTCAACTGAGAAAAGATAAAGTGTACTCGAAATCAAAACGATTAAGCATATCGCTGAAAATATGAACTTGACGTATCGTAAATGTTTCACAAAATCAGAAGAATTTTGGTGATGCTGGAAATACAGGACTGGAGGCACACTGCAAACCTGGAAAGGAAGTCAACTTCCTCATTGCTGTCTAATTATCAGTCAGTTGTTAAATGGTTTAAAACTGTTATACTTATTTAGGCGTTGTGCTTTAAAACGTTCTTTTTTTTAAGGTATTTTTTCCATGAATGTAATGTGTCAGTATGCTTAAGAAACTAATAAAATAATTTTATATTTTTATGTCACTTCTTTTTATATTGCTTTATTAAAAGATATAAGAACAGACTGTGACATAGTAGTTTTAGCTAAAAGTATATATACTATGTACAAACGATATTGAAATACTCAAAATTTCTTTGGTTTGAAGAGGAGGAAGAGATTCTGCTTTACTTATAGAGATGATATGGGAAAAAGAATATCAACTGTTTGTCATTCTGAAGTGATAAGCTAAATCTATGTAACGTAATGTTTTATGTTATTTGACATTCTGTGAAAGTCATAATTATCTCAACATCCAAAGGGAGAGTAGATTTTCTTGATGTATGTGTTAATTATGCTCTTCAACGCTGCTACGCTACCTCTCATAAACGCCTCGTTTACTTGAGTCTCAAAATCATTGTACGAAAAACAAAGAAAATTTTGAAATACCCATAAGCCTCCCTGTTGAGGCATCAACAACGATCGCCTTGCATCTTTGGTCCTACACTGGGTGAAGAGTGGCCTGCATTGTATCAGAGAAAGTTATAAAATAGTTTGAAATAATTTGTGGAGTATTCTTCACTACTTCTCATTTGTCATACTGCCTGACAAGGAGGCCTTGCATTCTTTGATGTTCTTGTCTCCTATCAGCCTCAGTCTTTCCCTATCTCTCTATGTGCAAAGTCCATTAACCTAGGTGCATCCCTTAACCGGGTAGTGAGTGCCCTCCGAATTATGAGGGATGTACCACTAGCATCCTTGGCAGGAGAAGCCTCACACATTATTCAACCTGTCTTCTGACAAGCACTGAATCGGACCAAATGTCCCAGGTCGTTATTGATAATAGATTCCCTAAGATGCAGACAGCATTCAATAAAAGTATGGCAAGATATATACGATGATGAGGCTGCCTTTTGTTGTATCATGAAATCAAATGTTACCTCAACTGGCACATCCAATTCTGATATATTGTGCAGCAGCTCTTCTAGGGGAAGGACACTCCAATTCAAACCATGTTTCTCTAATCTTGGGTAGTGTCATAGCCTCTTTACCATGGTCTTCCACTGTCTTGGGTAGAGTTCTCTTGCTTGAGGGTACACTCAGGCACGCTGTTCTGTCTTCTTTCTCTCCCTCTTGTTTTGTTAAAGTTTTTATAGTTATATAGGAAATATTGATTTTAATGCTGTTACTGTTCTTAAAATATTTTCTTTTCCTTTGTTTCTTTCCTCACTGTGTTATTTTCCCTGTTGGAGCCCCTGGGCTTATAGCATCCTCCTTTTCCAACTAGGGTTGTAGCTGAGCAAGTAATAATAATAATAATAATAATAATAATAATAATAATAATAATAATAATAATAATAATAATAATAATAATAATAATAATAATAATATGCGTTCTGGCCCATCATTTATCAAGAGAACAGGCACCATCAAGTACCTGCACCAGAGTTACCACATCTCTGGCAATAAATACTTCTGGATTCATCCCATCTGATACATCACCAAGTCACAAAAAATCCACGTCCTCACATGCATGCTTCCGCTATTCACCTCGCCACAATATTTTACCTCCAAGGCATCAACTGTTCATTGTACTTTATCTCTCCTAAAAAAATCACAAGTAATAAACACCAAATTTTTCACGGGGAATTTACGCCAACACCTTTCCGCTGAACAGCGAGGAAGTATACGGTGTAGAAAATATCATATTTGAAATATATATTAATTAAACAGCAATCACATGAACGAGTATTTGAAAGAGGCTTACATAAAATGTAAGAAAAACAATAATAATAATAAATATAGATAAATGTCCTGATGACAAAAGTAATGATGACGATCGAAATATATATTTTTAAGACACAAGACGATTGCATTTCACATTAAAATATTTTTGAGCTTTTAAATTAGACATAATTTCCTACAAATTTATTTTATATGGAAAATAGAAATTATATAAATTAGGAATACGGCCTCACAATTCCTGCACAGGCCAACAGTCTGACTCAATTTACCAGTCAAACAAATTATTCGCTGACGTTTCACTTCAACATACTTAAATTTCTCACTAATTTTGTGCTGCAAAAATTGATTTTTCAACTTGAATCTTAATTTAACACACCCCATTATATTTATTTATATTCTAATAAAGGTATATTTTCTACATTATGAAAATAAAACAAATGATTATCTTAATTTTATGGAAGGAAATAGCCAATTAAATCGGTGGAACATCAGTTCATATTTATTAAAAATTCTTTCATGTTAAATGTGTTGAAAAGTTCCGTTTCATATAAGACAAAGCTATTTTAGCATTATTATTAGTCTTTCAGGTATTTTGTATTTCTCGTTCATTATTTTTCATATATACTTATTACTTTATTGTGTGCTTTCCCTACTGAAGTGCTATGTCTTGAAGCAAAATGTTTTTCCAATTGGGGTTGTAGCTTAGCTAGAATAACAAAAACAGCAACTCAACAACAACAACTAAAAAGGGTCTCCTACCACAATAATAATAATAATAATAATAATAATATAACGTGTTTGTTGATGAGTGTGTATGTTATTTAAGAAAACTACCGATCAAGATTGCCAGAATAAATAGAAATTCCTGACTATCCAATTGCCTGTCTGAAATCTTAAGACCACTGAGAAAATTTGTGAATCAACCTCTTATAAAGGTACAATTCATTCCATAACAATGAGATAGGTGGAAGTTAATTTCTTATATTCAAATATATCTATGTCAATACGAAGATCAGTACCGCCGCCGGAATTAGCCAACCCGATAGAAAGACCGTAAAATTAAAAACGGTTTTCTTATGGATGAAATTAACGAATAGTGCAATATAATCATAATTATATTCACAACTGACACAAATGTAATTCTTTTATCTATTGTTGTATTGACATTTTCTGTACTTTTTTTGTGTGTGTGTGATTGCAAAATCAATAAGGGAAACTAAAAATTGATTTGATAAACTTATCGAATAAAAGTCAAGTAAAAATACCTGATGGTGATTTAACTTGTATACCAAATCAGGCACATGAGTAAATTGAACTAATTTAATGAGCACTCTCTCTCTCTCTCTCTCTCTCTCTCTCTCTCTCTCTCTCTCTCTGAGGGACCTGGGGGAACCCAAACATAGAAGAAGGCAATAAGGTAAGTCTCTCTCTCTCTCTCTCTCTCTCTCTCTCTCTCTCTCTCTCTCTCTTTATTATGTATAACGTTAAATATACCTTGATAACTGAGGTTAAAACGTTATATGTAGAAAAAGGTGTTGAGCTTGTAGAGAATTGAGGGTCATAAATCAGAATGGGAACAGGTCAAAGCGAGGCAAATGTCCTTTAACGAAAATTGAGAGGCAAACTGTAAACACAATAAGCTCCCTACTGTCACACACACACAGCAAATGTCCGAATGGGCAAACTTCCCTCAAACTAGATTAGGAGGATCATAACTGCGTTTCTCCCAAGACTCCATTAGATTATTCTCAGAAAAGAAAAATCAACTCAATAAAAAAAAGGTGGAAAAGATGTAACAAGAGCAGCCATGTCTGTATTCTTCGAAGAACATAAGGGCCTGTATTTTTTACCACAATAAGAATTTTCATATTCTGAATTATTATTGTCTTTAGAAACTCATTTTTATTTATCATCAAAATAATTTTTAGAAATTTTTTGAATCAAAATTAAAATTTCCTCTGTAAAAAGATTATAAAACGTCCAATAAAAAGGAAAGAATCCCTGTTATGTGAACCAGATAAGAATCAAAGCATACCAGACACACTTCAAAACTGATTGCTGCTCATATGCCTTAAATCATTTCACTAAAACAACTTTCTCGTGAAGATTTAATGAATTCCTTGGTATAATAAAAATCCAGTAACCTTCTTTTGTTTTAAGATATAGAAAACTGGAACTAGTTTTGATGGTTTAGGAGTATAATTTCCCAAGTGTTCAATCTCCTATTATTTATCGACTACGATTAAGTGACGTAATAATATTTCAACTTCCCATCTAAGATTTCAATAATGGCAAGTTCTTGAAAATTACTCTTTTTACAAAGATTTCACTATTTATTTTCTTTTTCTTGGCTTCCAATTATCTTCTGGTTTGAAGTTAATGTCTTAGAGGAAGGAAACATATATTACGATAAAAGTATAAAATCCCCAAAAGTAAAGACAAAAAAAACCTGGTAAATTACATTTAATGCTGTTGTGAGTTTACAAATAGATTTCAAGATGAAGTGAAACCAAGAAAGCCTACAGAGCCCCCTAAAGAGGTACCATTTACCAGCCATGTGTAGAAGCGAGTATTTTGTGGACCTCATTATTATTGTTATTTTCTCGCGGGAGATAATTATTTCAATGAATTGCTTTAGGTATTACAAAGGATTTTCTGATTAATATAACGAGAAAGATGTTTAACGGAGCTGAAAATGCATCACTGATGATTGTCTAATTCAATAATATTTCTTTTTATTATTTTCCAGTATTATAATAACCACAACAACACCAAAAACAACAACAACAACAACAACAACAACAACAACAACAACAACAACAACAACAACAACAACAACAACAACAACAACAATAATAATAATAATAATAATAATAATAATAATAATAATAATAATAATAATAATAATGACAAGCGAAGTCCAAATCATAATATATGAATTCGATGCCAGGTTCTTTCTTCGTATCTTACAGGAACTGTACAGTTTTATCTATGCATTTTCTACAGGAAATTTTATGGATACATCCTTCATTGTAAATATATCTAAAATGTTCATTACTGATTAAATATTTTTCCTGGAAATGCACTACCAAGAATCTAATCATAATAATGATAAACCAGTTAGAAAAATGCATTATAGAAATAATTCGTCCATCTAAAAATGTTAAAAAAGAGTAATAGAAACTATTTGATTTTGAATGTACATTGGCAGTGCATGTCGCTACTCATTGCGCTCAAGTACTCATTAACTGTTTCCTCATTTTCATGTAACATTTTAGAACATTTATAGAAAGCGGAACTTACAGCAAATGATCTCTATTTGAACGACGTCGTTTTTCACGGAGCGAACTTGGCCACACTCTGCCTGTAGGCACAAACAGTCCCGTCCAATTTATCTGTTAAACGAATTTATTGTCGCTGTTTCATTTCGAGTTACTGGTACTTCGGTCTCATTCTGAGGCATTAACAAATAAAATTTGTTTGTTATTGTGTTTAACGTATCCTTCTTGGTCAAGGCGTTTTATTATTCTCTATTTCAGACTCCTTGTTTTTATTGTAGTTTTTTTATTATTTATCTTTTAGAGAACATTTAATGTTTGATACGTAAAGATTGAAATATACTTAGTATAAAGTTAAATTTAAAGTGACTGATTATATATGAATAAACAACGAAAAACTTGCAGCTCATTACATAAATCTCATGAAGTCTGATTCATGGTGACAAAAGAAGATTTTCAAATGAAATAAATCGATACATATTGGCACACAACCCATAAGCACGTATACACTAACAAACACATTATAGTGTGTTATTATGAGTGTGCGTATGTATGTACGTACATGATGAATGAAATTGAGTTTACTGCGTGCTTAACTTTAAGGAGTAATGTGAAGATCATACGTTTCGAATGAAATATTTTTTAATCAAATTCTCTGAAATATTTTCAAGAAATTATATTGTTTTTTTTTTTTCTTGATCATGTTAGGGAGTTAATTACTTGGTAATTATACGACTCTGATATGTTATAGTCAAGATGGGATTACACAAAGAGAAACTCTAATTTGCTTAGATTTAAATTCTCTATTTTCGTGACGGTGAGATGTAGAAAATGCTATGTGGGAATTTTTAAAGAGTTCATAGAGATATGCATTTATATGAAGCTTAAAGTTAT
>NC_090748.1:36766667-36776667 GCF_036898095.1 Palaemon carinicauda
AGGCCTATAATCTTTGCATAAGGTGGTGTCCCCTTTCTTGTGTGTTGGAATTATAATGTTTTCAGTCCAATCATTTGGAGCTGCTTGTCCATCTACTATATCCCTGCATAAATCACACAACCATCTTTCTACCATTTCACCGCCAGCTTCAAGCAACTCCTTTGGTAGTCCATCTATTCCTGGTGCTTTCCCACTTGACATAGCTCTTAAAGCTTTTCCCACTTCTTCTATCAGGAGATCTGGCGTTTCCTGTATGTTCCATAGCTCTCCTCTTAGTTTTGGATAATCTTCTCCAGTTACCCGTCTTCCACTTCCTTTTAGTTGTTCCTCGTAGTGCGTTTTCCAGATCTTCTCAACATCAGCCGTTGCTGATACCTTGTTGCCATCTGCATCTCTTACAGCGATTCCATTGTTTTTCCAACCCTTTGTTAATCTGTCTACTGCGGTGAATAGCTCTCTTGAATGGCTGTTTCTGAAACATTCCTCACATGTTTTACACAGGTCTTTTATCCATTTTATTTTTGCTCTTTTGCATTTATTGTCCACTACTCTGCACTTTTGTCTATAACTTGCTTTGTTTTCTTGTAATGGGTTTTCATTCTTTGTCATTTTTGCTTCTCTCCTCTCTTGGTATGCATCCAATACTTCCTCTGTGACCCACTGTTGTTTGCTCTCCTTCTCCTTCCCAAAATACTGTCGGCTTCCTCTTTAATTATGTCTCGTCCCCGACGCACCTTTTCCTCTGTTGTCTCGAGTCCTATTAGTGGTTCAAAAAGTCCTCCTACTCTTACTTTGAAGGCAGTTTTTACTTCCTCGTTCCTCAGTTTATCTAGATTATACCTGACTAGTTCTTGATTTCTTCCTCTGTCTGGCCAAAAAAAAAAAAATATATATAAATATATATATATATATATATGTGCATATATATATATATATATATATATATATATATATGCATATATATATACATATATATGCATATATATATATATATATATATATAAATATATATATATATATATATATATATGTATATATATATATATATATGTATATATATATATATATATATATGCAGAAGAACCACAGGGAAAATAAAAATATGAAATATGAGATTAAGTCCTGACTAGTTTCATGATACTTCTTCAGGGGACTGGAGAAGTGTCACGAAACTAGTCAGGACTTAATCTTATATTTCATATTTTTATTTTCCTCGTGGTTCTTCTGCATCTGAACATCAGGTTTCCCTGTGATTCTTTTGCGCATATAAATCTAAATATATATATGTATATATATATATATATATATACAGTATACACACACACACACATATATATATATATATATATATAAATATAAATACATACAGTATATATACATATATATATATATATATATATATAAATATAAATACATACAGTATATATACATATATATATATATATATATATATACATATATATATATATATATATATATATTTTTTTTTTTACATACAGTATGTTCCATAGCTCTCCTCTTAGTTTTATATATATATATATATATATATATACATAGAGTATGTTCCATAGCTCTCCTCTTAGTTTTGGATAATCTTCTCCAGTTACCCGTCTTCCACTTCCTTTTAGTTGTTCCTCGTAATGCGTTTTCCAGATCTTCTCAACATTAGTCGTTGCTGATATTTTGTTGCCATCTGCATCTTTTACAGCAATTCCATTGTTTTTACAAATTCTATCTTGGGAGTATATATCCACTTGGAATTCATTTTATGGTAACAGCTTTTGGGCGGGTGGAGATGGTTGAGTCGTTGCTGGCATGGGTTCCGGCCCACAGGTGATATTTAAATTGATTGAAATCACGTGTGCTTGTGATATATATATATATATATATATATATATATATGAACATATATCACAAGCACACGTGATTTCAATCAATTTAAATATCACCCACGAACGGCATTTAATACCGAATTCTATCTTGGGAATATATATCCACTTAGAATTCATTTTATGGTAACAGCTTCTGGCCGGGTGCAGATTCGAAACCCCACCTGTGTGCCGGAAACCATGCCAGCAACGACTCTACCATCTCCACCCGGCCAAAAGCTGTTACCATAAAATGAATACCAAGTGGATATATACTCCCAAGATAGAATTCGGTATCAATTGCCGTTCGAGGGTGATATTTACATTGATTGAAATCAAGTGTGCTTGTGATATATGTTTATTTGAAATGACCACGTGTAGCAAACTCACGATTCAGCTATCATGGAGGAGATGGGTTTATTTCAAGTCTATGAACAGATTCCTGAATCCGACAGGAATATGTCCGGGGACTTGTCATAAACTTTTATCTCTCATGATAGCTCAGTTGGTAGAGTCGTTGCTGGCATGGTTTCCGGCCCACAGGTGGGTGTTTGAATCTCCACCCGGCCAAGATAGAATTCGGTATTAACCCTGGATAGGTACGGTGGGTCGTCCGCGACCCCGAGCGTAAAAAAAAACAGGTTTTTCTCACGTGACTCACCCCCGTGACTGAATTTGTGGGTGATCGACCTGCAGTAGGTGTCTCGCCCACACGCTCTAGTAGTGTCCAGATGTGCATTGCTGTAGCTGTACTCCTTCCCCGATTTCTGAGACGTGTCGGGGTCGATCGCGACCGAGTTTACCTTTCTAAGGTAATTTGCATAATTATCAAAGTTATTACGTATTATGAAATTGTCGTAGAATGGTGCAACTTGTATAGGTTATCAGTTGTGGAAAGTCTTGGTGGATTGTTTGGCTACCATGTGCATGATTTTTTTTTTAGTTAAAATGTCGTTCATCACCACGAGGACCATTTTACCGCGAGTGCCCCTTTTTCATTTTTTATCATTTTTTTGCCAAGTAATTTTTCCGTAAGATATTGCCGAATAGTGTCGTAAAACTTTTGCTTTTTTAGTGTTGGAAAGTGTGTCTAGATGATCTGGCTACCCATACGTGACTTTGTTTTTGTTAGATACGACGTAGTTATTGGTATATTGGGTATTTAACTGCGGTTGCCAATTTCTGTTTTTTTCCAATATGTGTAAAAATTTACTACGTAGTAAGGAATTGCCGTATATTATTGATTTTTTTTCATGTTTATGTGTTAGAAAGTGTGCCTTGATGGTTGGGCTAACACGTGCATGTCTTTTTTTTTATCTGAGATGCCGTATATTAGAATGTTGGGCATTTTACCGCGAGTGCCCCTTTTTCATTTTTTTTCATTTTTTTGCCAAGTCATTTTTCCGTAAGATATTGCCAAATAGTGTCGTAAAACTTTTGCTTTTTTAGTGTTGGAAAGTATGTCTAGATGATCTGGCTACCCATGCGTGACTTTGTTTTTGTCAGATACGACGTAGTTATTGGTATATTGGGTATTTAACTGCGGTTGCCAATTTCTGTTTTTTTTTCAATATTTGTAAAAATTTACTACGTAGTAAGGAATTGCCGTATATTATTGATTTTTTTTTTCATGTTTATGTGTTAGAAAGTGTGCCTTGATGGTTGGGCTAACACGTGCATGTCTTTTTTTTTTTATCTGAGATGCCGTATATTAGAATGTTGGGCATTTTTCCGCGAGTGCCCCTTTTTATTTGTTTTCCATTTTTTTGCTTAGTCATGTTATCGTAAGGAATTGGCAAGTAGTGTCGCAAAACTTATATTTTTATAGTGTTGGAAAGTGTTTCTAGATGATCTGGCTACCCATGCCTATCTTTTTTTTAGCCAGATATGGCGTATATATAGGTATGTGTTCGATTTTCCTGTGATTGCCATTTTTTCGTTTTTTCCCATTTCTTTCAAAATTACTACGTACTAAGGAACTATCACAGAGTAATGATTCATTTAGATGTTTAGTTCTCGAAAAATGTGCCTTGATGGTTTGCCTAGTACGTGGCTGAAATTTTTTTTTTTCTGAAATGCCGTATATTTGAATGTTGGCCATTTTTCCGCGAGCGCCCCTTTTTATTTGTTTTGCATTCTTTTGCTTAGTCATGTTACCGTAAGGAATTGGCAAGTAGTGTCGCAAAACTTGTATTTTTATAGTGTTGGAAAGTGTTTCTAGATGATCTGGCTACCCATGCCTATCTTTATTTTTAGCCAGATATGGCGTATATATAGGTATGTGTTCGATTTTCCTGCGATTGCCACTTTTTCGTTTTTTCCCATTTCTTTCAAAATTACTACGTACTAAGGAACTATAACAGAGAAATGATTCCTCTAGATGTTTATTTGTCGGAAAATTTTGTTTACTTCTTTTTTGATTGAATATCATCAAATTTTTTTAGCTAAAATATTATATTGTTTTACATTTTTTTTTTCGATTTTATTTCCCTTCAAAAAATTTTTTTTTGGTCAGAATTTTAATTTTATAGTCGTAAAATAATCGACAATTATCCAGCAACCCACCATACAGTTTTTATGCATATCCAAGAATAATTAGATTAGTAAATAACACCTTGAAATTGACATACCCTTCCTACATTTCAAGTGGCAGATTAGGGAGTCTGAGTCAGTGTGGTTGGCGGCCATTTTGTGGACATATCCGAAGCGTAAGTTGCCCTATCTATATATATTCTTGTTCCCTATAGAATTTGTGATATTTTGGTATATTTTTACCTGCATAAATATCATATTATATATTAAATATATGTATTTTTTTACGAAATTTCTAAGTACTCAAAACATTACCTTTAGATATGGCCCCTGATATAAATGTAATTTACAAAATAATTAAGATTTTTTTTTCATATTTCTATTCTAGGATAACATATGTTTATTCCCTAAAAAATTAGCCACTTCCTATTTCATTTGGGTACCCCAAAAAATCCATGAAATTTGGACAAATTTTTTGGGCCAAAAAAAGTTACCCTTTTTTTCTCATTTCAGATCTTCACCTCCATGGGTCTGACTTCATCCAAAATACATCAAGATGTGTCCTAAACATTCAAGAATCAATTCCTAAAAGGATTTGTGTATATATGTATAAACTTTTTTTTATGAATTTTTATGTAAGGTCTTTTTTTTTCTACTTAATTTATTAAAATATTTATAACAAATAGTTTTTCTGCAGATGAGTAGTATTTCTCTTTACAGTTGTTTTAAGCATTCATTGAAGTTTTTTTTTGGCAAAAGAAAAAAGGAGGTTACTGCAAAAACTGATTTTTCAAGAATTTTTTTTGGCGTCGGGGTCGCGCGCGTCCGAGTATACCCTTAAAGGGGTGTCCGAGGAGCGTACCTATCCAGGGTTAAATGCCGTACGTGGGTGATATTTATACATACATACATACATATATATATATATATATATATGTATATATATAAATATATATATATATATATTATATATATACATATATATGTTTATATATTTATATATATATATATATATATACATATATATATATATATATTTATATATATATATATATATATATATGTATATATATATATATATATATATGTGTGTGTGTATATATATATATATATACACACATATTACAAAACCGAAGCATGAATAAATAAAACCGTTATTTAGCTTAACCAGTCTGTGGGATTCTATTATCTACATTGCAGACATCAGTTTCTTTTCTCGTTCTCTTACGTTTATTTCTATTTGCTATTAATATCTTCCAACTTCACAATTATTAATGCTCCAATCATGAATGAGAAATTAATATCATCCCTATTATTTCCCATCTATTTATAATTTCATTAGCCAGATGCAGGGTCACTTTTAGCTTCATCTGCTTATTTTTACTTTGGTCAAAATATCATTAGATATCACAGGAATTCGGTCCAAATTTACTATATCCTATCTTATGTTGCTATATATCTCTTTATATATTTCGTTCCAATCTCTTTTTGTTTATCCCTCAGTAGTATTAATGAAAACAATTATATTTGATATTCTCACTATTTCCAAAGAATAGGACTTTCAATCCCACTTTATTCCTGTTTAGGTGACACACTTTCGTTTTTCTATATATCCACATACTCTCTTTCGTATTTTCGCACAATTCTAGTTACATATAACATTTAGTAACATTTCTTTGTTTTCCCTATCCATATCTAGAACGTATACCTTTTTGAACATATACGATTTCAGCATACTGTACATTTCCTCTACTATTTGTATTTGTAAATTCCTGTTTCTTTCCTTTTGAAAAGTTCTTCTGGTTTCCTCTTTTTTCAAGCAATAATATCCTTGTCCCCTTGTGTCTCTAAGCTGTTTTATATTCTAATTCCAGCTTCGCTTTCTGAGCGTTGGAATCAAATTTATATTCTTGCTATGGTCATCTTGTTTATTTCATTAACACCTCATAAATTCTTCTAATATATAATGCCATCTCTATTCTTCTTCTTTTGTTTTCTGTTTATTCAATAGATATCATATCGTCTTAGACACGCAATTTTTGAGAATTTTAGAATCCTTAGTCTTCTTACCAAGCCTCAATGTCTTTCATATAAAACTGAGTTGCAAATCTCTTTAATTTCTTCCTTATTATCAGAAAATCTGCTTTTGTTTTTTGTTGCCTTTTAATTCTATCATTTGATATCTTGAAAAACTCAGAGAAAAATAAACATATCGTAATTATTGCTTGTCTTCCAATAATTTTTAGAAGTTTTTGTAATCTATAGACTTGTGTAAATTATCGGTCTCTTGCTTAGTTTCTTCACTATTTCTTTATCGTAATATTTAACGTTACGATTATCCTAATATTCTCCTAAAGTCATATTCGAAGCATGTGGAGCACTAATGTTATTCGAAGGATGCTCGGTTGCCTGGCATATCTGTAAGGGCTTCCAGGGACTGAATTTTTCATTTCTTCTCGTCAACACCTGCACCATTAGGGAAATTAATCTCTTTAGTTACTCGGAAAATACTGCTTGCTCTCTCTCTCTCTCTCTCTCTCTCTCTCTCTCTCTCTCTCTCTCTGTCATGGGGTCGTATGTCCAGGAATATATTCTGTTTATATATAAAAGCCTATACATGCATATATACATACTTATATACTGTATATATATATATATATATATATATACCTACATATATATATATATATATATATATGTGTGTGTGTATATATATATATATATATATATGTTCAAATAAGCCATATATATTTTGATATATTAATGTCTGGATTCTCTTAACGACCTCGGGATCAGAGCCCCAGGCGAAATCTCACAAAGACAAGAGCTTGGCTCCGGCCGGGAATCGAACCCTGGTCGGCAAGCTTATATAGACAGTGACTAACTCATTCGTGGCCGAATGAGTTAGTCACTGTCTATATAAGCTTGCCGAACCAGGGGGGTTCGATTCCCGGCCGGAGCCAAGCTCTTGTCTTTGTGAGATTTCGCCTGGGGCTCTGATCCCGAGGTCGTTAAGAGAATCCAGACATTAATATATCAAAATATATATGGCTTATTTGAATATGAAAAACACGTAAAAATGTGCAAAATTTATCATATATATATGTATATATATATATAATATATATATATGTATATATATGTATATACATATATATATATATATATATATATGTATACATATATATATATATATATATATACATATATATATATATATATATACATATATATGTATGCATATACATATAAATGTATGTAAATATATATATATATATATATATATATATTTCATATATATATATATATATATATATACATATATATATATATATATATATTTATATTAAGAGCTCGTTTTATAAATGACTTTGAATACGGAAACAATATTTTCTCGTATAATCAAGAAGATAAAAGAAGAGCCCAGTCTATCAAGTCCAGAAAACAAAATAAAATAGCCCCTAATTGATGGCCTTTACCGGATGCCAACGCAGTTAAGAACACAAATTATTGGAAACTGCGATGGCCCTGGGTCTCTTTATCCTCTTGGAGTGGATTTTTTTTTCCGGTTGTTTGTTTACTGGTTCTGTCCGCTGATGTTGTTGGCTTGTCATAGTCCAACTTCCCTTTTCAATGAAGTGCGCAATCCCACTGCTGTCTTGAGTTCAAAGTTCAATCCCATGACCAGCTGTCCAAAGTAGCATTAGATGGAAGTATTTTTTTCATCTTCTTCTAGTGCCAACAGTACACTTATAAAATACGCTGGATCTCCTGTTCCTGGGTCACTTTTGGGCGGCTGTGTTATCCTTCAACAGCTTTAGGCTTATTTTGGCCAATGATATAACAACACTAATTGATCTAACACTTGTTTCATAATGACCTCTAAATCTTTTACGTGATATATCCAGTCTCCACAAACCCTATATGGCTGCATATACAGCTGCCTACATCACGTGATATATGAAATAATTGATTTATTTGTATCATCTGATCTGAAAGTGTTATACATATATGATATGGTGTTTGTTGTTGAGGAATCCAATTGGGAGGTTCAGTTACCTGATGAAAGAAAGATTAAGGAAATGAGTGTCGGTTTTTACCTTTATTTGTTGTCAGCGCTACTTAACATACATCAAAGATGCAGTTGTATTTTCTGCTCAAAATAAATTTGATTACAATTTACCAGGAACTTGATTTTATCGTTTCCTTTAGCCGTTTTAATCATGAGGTCTTAGAGTGTGTGTGTGTGTGTGTGTCTAATATTGTCAAACGAATTGTTTATCTTTATGGAAGAGATCACTTATTTTTCTTTTCGGCAGATCGTTGGGGGTGAGTTTGGTAGCCCTAAGTATGCTATTGTTAATATAACATAATTGTCATTATCAATATAAAAAAGGATGAAATACATAAAGTTCGTAATCTGGTTATAATTCAAGTAAAAATAATGTCAAGAATCACTTAACTTTTCGTAAGATTTCCTTTGGTAATTAAATAAAAAAAAACAGGAAATACTGACTTGGGAGAAAATATGCCTCTGCTATAAACATTTCACTCCGTATCTTCTTCACATCGTCCATATATACTTTCCATGATCATTAAAATTCAAAATAATGGCAGAAAAATATATTTCTTTTTCTCTGGAGGCTTTGAAGGTTTGCTGAGGGTTTTATTCACGTCATAGCTCTTAACATAAACAGAATTCATCATCCATTCCCTTTACATTTGAATCCCTTAATTTAATCGTCTTTTTTATAGAGTTAGAAGAGAAAACAAATCTGGGTCTCCACTATTTCCTGGATTTGTAAAACAAACAAACTGGAAACTTCAAATTTGTCCTCCATAATGCTGACTTACTTTTTCGAAAAATAATTTGATTTTCTAGAAAATATAATGCTTTGAGTAGATATTGTATATACCGTAACATAATTACATAGACATCCATAGGAGAGTTTCCTAAGAGATTACAGTCATAAGAAACAGCAAACCTCAATCTTCTTGACACGAATTATACTTGTTAATAGAGAATTAGGTTTAAAGTTATTAAAACAGCAAATGATATTTTCTTCCATCCACGGTGACTTCATATTCCCATCATTTCATTCAATTGCAGCTCTTGATTCTCTTCATGAGGGACATCTAAATAAAGACGATAAATAAGAAAAAACATTGTTGAAAAGAACATATTCGGTAACACATTGTAGGATGAGATGGACGATAGAATGAAGCCATGTTTATAGTGTATATATCTAAGTATTTTGTCTAACGTATTAATATCCGGAAATTCGGCTGATTTATATAGCGAGTTTGTAGATCCACTGCTCTTCATTTACAAGATAAGTGACATGTTTAGGTGGATTAAATGAATTGGAGATGGCTGTTAAAACTTGTTATTAACAGTGTTCGTTATGTGAAGAGACTTGTTTAGGTGGATTAAATGAATTGCGGAGGGCTGTTAAAACTTGTTATTAACAGTGTTCGTTATGTGAAGAGACTTGTTTAGGTGGATTAAATGAATTGGGAGGGCTGCTAAAACTTGTTATTAACAGTGGTCGTTATGTGAAGAGACTTGTTTAGGTGGATTAAATGAATTGGGGAGGGCT
>NC_090748.1:36781667-36791667 GCF_036898095.1 Palaemon carinicauda
TCATAATAATAATGACAATTTTATGATAATAACAATAGCAAACGTAGGACTACCAAACTCACCCCCAATGATCTGCATGAAAGACAAATGGGTGATCTCTTCCAAAAAGACCAGAAATTCTTATGGTAATACTACACACACACACACAACACACACACACACACACACACACACACATATATATATATATATATATATATACACAAGGACCTCATGATGAAAACGGCCAAAGACAGCGATAAAATTAAGTTCGTCTATACTGTATGAATTTTACTTTGAGCAGAAAACAAAACTACATCCCCTACGTATCTAAAGAAGCGATGACATCAAATAAAGGTGAAAACCGATACTTATCTTCTTATTCTTTCATTTAACAGGTAATTGAACGTCCCAATTGGATTCAGCAAACATCTTATCATACATCTATTACATTTACCGAGCAGCGTAAATAAATAAAGCGAAGATTTCCTATGTTATAGAGGATGGGTGTATCACGTAAAGGATTTAGAGGTATTATGAAACCATAATAGCTATGGTAAACAACTCTTCTAGGAGAAGAACACTCCAAAAATCAAGCCATTGTTCTCTAATCTTGGGTAGTGCCATAGCCTCTGTACCATGGTCTTCCACTGTCTTAGGTTGGCGTTCTCTTGCTTAGGGGGTACACTCGGGGACACTATTCTATCTTGTTTCCCTTCCTCTTGTTTCGCTAAAGTTTTTATAGTTTGTATAGGAGATATCTATTTTAATGTTGTTGCACTTCTTAAAATATTTTACTTTTCTTTGTTTCCTTTCCTCACTGAGCTATTTTTCCTGCCGGAGCCCTATGTCTTATAGCATCCTGCTTTTCCTACTAGGGTTGTAGCTTAATAATAATAATAATAATAATAATAATAATAATAATAATAATAATAATAATAATAATAATAAAGTACTGTCATTAAAATCATTACCCACAAGAAGCCTGCAACTGTTGAGTGGGAAGAATGCTGCCCCAAAGGAAAAAAAAAATTCATTTAAAACTACTTTGGACGGCTGGTAATGGGCCTTGGGAATAGACTTTAAACTCATGACAGCAGTAGGATTGTGTACTTCGTTGGGAAGGAAAATTGGACCATAACAATCCAACATGAGCGTACGGAACAAGTAGGTGTTCGGAGAAAGAACCATTTAAGAAGGATAAACGGAATCCAGGGCCATCGTAGTTTACAATAATTTATGTTCTTATCGGAGTTGACATCCGATAAAGGGTACGAATTATGGACTTTTATCCCGGAGCACATACTGTTTTTTTTTTTTTTTTTTTATCTTGAACATCCGTAGAAATATTATTTGTGAATTTAAAGTCATTTTAAAGTGAAAGTTCATAATATATACTGTATCTCTCTCTCTCTCTCTCTCTCTCTCTCTCTCTCTCTCTCTCTTATATATATATATATATATATATATATATATATATATATATATATATACATATACAGGTATATATATATATATATATACGTATACATATACATATATACGTATATATATATATATATATATATAAATATATATATATATATACATATATATATATATATATATATGTGTATGTGTGTGCATGGAGATATGCAAATATGTATCAATATAATTATATATATTTATATATATAATTGTACTTTTATATATATATATATATATATATATATATACATATATATACATATGACATATTTTTGCACATTTAAACGTGTTTTTTCAAATTTCAAATAAGCCATGTATATTAATACATTGAAGTCTGGATTCTCTTAACATCCTCGGGATCAGACCCCCCGGCAAAATCACACAAAGACTATAGTATCAGACCGGCCGGGATTTGAACCCTGGGTCAAGATACCTGTATGCCAGTGACCTTGCCACTCAGCCACGAAGAAAGATAAAAGTCAATGACAATTCTTCTGTACATATACCTGTCAAATTCAGGTTTTCTGTACTTAGAATTGAAAACAACCCATCTTCACCATCGTAGCTAATTGGTAGGTTTGGGACTTGGCATTCGATTAATGATAAAGTTTTGCACATTTAAACGTGTTTTTGATATTTCAAATGTGCCATATGTATTAATACATTAAAGTCTGGATTCTCTTAATGACCTCGGGATCAGAGCCCCAGGCGAAATCACTCAAAGACTATAGTATCAGACTGGCCGGGATTTGAACCCTGGTCAAGGATACCTGTATGCCAGTGACCATGCCACTCAGCCACGAAGAAAGATGAAAGTCAATGACAATTCTACTATACATATACCTGTCAAATTCAGGTTTTCTGTATTTAGAATTGAAAACAACCCATCTTCACCATCGTAGCTAATTGGTAGGTTTGGTACTTGGCATTCGATTTAATTTTCGGGAATAGCCAGAAATCGCATGGTGCCAAGTCGGTAGAATACGGTGGATGCGGAACTGCAGCGAGATCCTTTCCAGCCATGAACAGCCGAACAAGCAGTGACGTGTGAGAGGGCGCTTTGTCATGATGCAGCAGCCAGCCATTTTTCCATTTATCCGGCCAAATCTGGCTGCAGTTCCGCATTCACTGTATTCTCCTGACTTGGCACCATGCGACTTCTGGCTATTCCCGAAAATTAAATCGACAATGATAGGGAAACGATTTGACACCATTGAAGACATGAAATAGAACTCGACAAAGCAAATAAAGTTATTGAAGAAAGAGGACTTCCAGGAATGTTTTCAAAAGTGGCAGGCATGGTGGAGTAAGTGTGTATGTGCCGAAGGAGAGTACTTTGAAGGAGATTAGTGACAAAACATGTTAATGTTCGTAATTTAATAAATATTCACACATTTACCGAACTTTTTGATCACCCCTCATATATATATATATATATATATATATTTATACATATATATAGAGAACAGTATTTTGTGTCTAACTAAAGAGATTAATTCCCGAATGGTGCAGGTGTTGAGGAGAAGAGATGAGAAATTCCAGTCCCTGGAAGCCCTTACAGATATGTCAGGCAACCGAGCATGCTTCGAATAACATTAGTGCTCCATACAGAGAGGAAAATCACCTCTGGAAACCTGATGTAATTTCTTTCCTGTAAGGATTTGAGACGGTCCCCCCCAAATAGGAATCGGAAGGGTGGCCAATTATTACAACAGTAACCTAATTGGACCCCGAAATAAATAATAAATGATTGTTAAGTGGATGAATAAGCAAATTGTTTTCGGATTTTCCTAATTCCCGGTACCTATAGATAGATAGACAGAAAGATAGACAGATATATAGATGGATATGCGAGATAAAAATTCGATACGACTAATATAATAAGATAAACTCAACCAGTAACTCTTATTAATGGATATTCATATTTCTTTTATGAATCCAGAAAATTATTCAATAATATTGTACCAACCGTGTGTCACACAATTGTACATAATTCCATTTGCATATATTATGCTTGTATCTTCGCTCTTCCCTCGCACTAAACGAACATGAAAATTCATGTCTGCTGTTTCCTCTGTAACATTGTCTGTCTTGTTAACTTGTTATGTCCTGTTGCCTTGAGGTTTTGTATATAAAGGAGAGTGTTCTATAACAATATAACTCAGTTGATTGCATCCTGCCTTTGAGTTCACAACCCTCTCTCAGCTCGTCACAATATATATCCATCCGCATAATACTTTTTAGTTTTCTTAGCCGAATAAGAAAAGTTTTCAGGCATTGAAAAAAGAAAAGTTTTCTAGAAAAAAGACTAACTTTTTATAACAAAAGACGTTTTTATTTTAAAACTGAAAAATAATATTTGATATTTTAGAGAAATTAAACTTTGTACTTCTTGTGAAGACGATTCCTTAAAGATGAACATTCTTCAAAAGAAAATACGAAAAGAATAACGTTAAGATGAACATTGATAAAGATGATTCATTTCCAAGAATAATGAGGAAATATAATGATCTTTTTGAACGCAAATAGTGAATTTAGTGGAGAAACATCTAGATCAGGTATGTCAAAATTGTAAACTAGAGATTTGATTAAGCATATATCTTTATACAAATATAGATAGATAGATTAATTGATAGTTAGATAGATATACATATAATTAATATATATATATATATATATATACATATATACATATATATATACATATATATATATATATATATATACATATATATGTATATATATATATATATGTATATATATATATATATATATATACATATACATATATATATATATATATATATATTATATATATATATATATATATGTGTGTATATATATATATATATATATACTGTATATATATATATGTATATATATATATATATATATATACATATATATATATATATGTGTGTGTGTGTGTGTATTTAAATTCGAAGTAATGAGAGAAGATGACGAAAATAAAATGGAAAATAGTTTTATTTTTTATTTCAAAGTTAAATGATCAGGTCAAGATACAAAAAAAGCACCTACATTCAGTAAACAAGTTCAAAAAAGAAACAAATGTTTTAAATAAAATTATTTTCAAGAAAATCGACACCAACAGACCCTTGAAACCTAATTTGAAAAGAAAATTTGAATAAATAAAATACTTCCACTCCAACTAATGCGCTTTCCAGTGATAGTACCTTCAGGGGTCCACACCAGGCTCTTCAATCAACGAAATACTTCAGCTCCAACTCATGCGCTTTCCAGTGATAGTACCTTGAGGGGTCCACACCAGGCTCTTCAATCAACGAAATACTTCAGCTCCAACTCATGCGCTTTCCAGTGATAGTACCTTGAAGGGTCCACACCAGGCTCTTCTATCAATGAAATACTTCAGCTCCAACTCATGCGCTTTTCCAGTGATAGTATTTTGAGGGGTCCACACCGGGCTCTTCAATCAACAAAATACTTCAGCTCCAACTCATATGCTTTTTCAGTGATAGTATTTTGAGGGGTCCACACCGGGCTCTTCAATCAACAAAATACTTCAGCTCCAACTCATATGCTTTTTCAGTGATAGTATTTTGAGGGGTCCACACCGGGCTCTTCAATCAACAAAATACTTCAGCTCCAAGTCATGCGTTTTTCCAGTGATAGTACCTTGAGGGGTCCACACCAGGCTCTTCAATAAACGAAATACTTCAGCTACGAGTTGATAGAGAGCGCAAAACTCTGCGTAAAAGCAACATGAACGGTCGCACATTTCTTGGAGGACAATGAGGAAAATGGAGATGAAATTGGTGAATGGAGACTGCGAACGTTTTGAGTATGATCCTTAAGATCACCGAAGGTTAGGATAATCTTTGGTTAAGTGGAATGCCCTTAAAAGGATATTTGTTATTGTTGTTGTTGTTTCATATTGCCTGGCCCTTACGGCCAGCACAGGCTCTTGCACACTTGCATCCCGTAGATGCTGTTTTTTTTTTTTTTTTTTTTTTTTTTTTTTTTTTTTTTTTTTTTAGGTTTATATATGATTCAGGTTATGGGATAATTATGGCATTAGGAAATGAAGGGAACTATTTACGTAATTCTCTTGAATTTGTGTTTCTGAAATTTTTAAAGAACCTCTAATATTTTTTTCATATAAGATCATAATTATTATTATTAAGAAATGGGTAGCTATGCTGGTAAACACATCCATGCACACACACATAGACACACTCACACACACGCGCACACACACACACACACACACATATATATATATATATATATATGTGTGTGTGTGTGTGTGTGTGTGTGTGTGTGTATATATATATGCGTGTGTGTGTGTATATGTATATGCGTGTGTGTATGTATACGTATATGTTCATATATATGTATTTATAGAGAGACGGACAAAGAGAGATGGGAGGTGAGGCGAGTAATCTCTCTCTGTCTCTCTCTCTCTCTCTCTCTCTCTCTCTCTCTCTCTCTCTCTCCAAAATATTGTTTCATTATTAATTAATTTAAAGACATACGGCCTCCTAACCTCCTTCTTTATGTTAGAAAGAGCCTAACCAAAGATATTGCGCAAGAAAAATTTCTTGTTGCAATAAAATTTAGTCACTTGTTTTTCCTTTATGGTCACTGGACTATTTGTATTTCTATCTTTTTTTTTATATTATAATGGGCTTCTTTTAAAGAGACAACACTTTTCTTGTAGTTATGAAATTATAATAATAAATTTATAAATGTGTTCAGACGAACTTACCCCAATATTTCTACCAGGAAAGGAATTGGCAAAATGATGGTAGTTGAGTCTACAGAAAGCGAGCTTCTGTGCCTTATTAGCATGACAAAAGATGTCTTGTTTACAAAGGTTAGCTTTCAATTATTTTCGTTTCTGTAATACTTTGACTTCAAAGACTGTAATACTTCAACTACAAAGACTGTAATACTTTGACTTCAAAGACGCCCTCAAAAGAAATCTTCCATTAAAAACCTGTTTTGTCTTCGCCAGCTTCTATTCCTTCCACTCACTGTCTAACAACACAAACAAGATCAAAATAGGGAAACCTGAAGATGACAAAGATGTGTTCAAGGAAGACGTCTATTGCAGGTAACTAATTATAATCAGTTTGCTCTCCGTCTATTTCAAGGAGAGGATTACAATGTCCGTTAATGATGCGTCCTTGGAATAATTAAATTAGTTTTTAACAAAGAACAATGGAGATAAGAGTCTTAATTAACTTTGCATAATCACGCTCTCTTAATACCAAATTACACAATATACTTTATTGTTCGAAGTTTATAAGTTTATAAAAAAGGATTAATACTATGAATTTCTTGTTAGTGACTCTAGAGTGACAATAGACCTTCACTAATTATGGTGCTCCTACGAAAGATGTGAGTGCATTTCACTTTATAGATTTAATTCAGTAAAACGCTTTTATTAAAAGCCATAGATCTTAAATTCATTTAAGTTGTGGAGAAAGAGGCAGGAAGTCACGTAACCGAAATCTTCACAGTTGCATAGAACAAATCTCTGAATACTTTATTACTCCAATGGCTAAGTGTAATGTGCGAGGTGGCGGTTAGGTGTTAACGGAGAGACGACATGAATGCAATTATGCAAGTGAGGAATATTCAACAAGACAATGAGCTTTTATAAACAGTTGAGAGCAGGAATGAAACAAAATTCAAACAGTATAAAATATGTGATAACAAGCTTAAACAGGATTTTAACATCAGTACCGGGGAGAGACAGATAAAAGAAAAACAAGCAATAACATTACAGTATACGAGCGTGTATGAAACACGTGCAGTACATGGCTCCCTCCCCTAAAAAAAGACATCCATGTGAAATACAGCGCCCTGCTTTTCAGGGATATTGGGGACGGGTTAGTGATTCGGTTCCGTCTGCATGTTCAGACGCATGTAATCCCCACAAGGATGCAGGGAGCCATCTGTCTTCAGGACAATATGTTTGGGTGATGACCATGGACTTGAGGCCTTGTGGCAAAGGCCCATTTCTTCCATTTTGGTGTACGTTCGTTTAGGGCCAGACGCCGGAATCTGACAAACACACAGGTTCCCATACTCTTGATATGGTGATAAATACCGTTTTTGGCGGGAACAGTTGGCGTTTGACAAAGTTCTGGACAAAAGACTTCCGGGTACAATGTGAGGTGGGCATTGGTATCTGTGGGGGTGCTAATATGGAGAGTGAGGTCGGAAAAGGGAGGAGAGAGGAAATAGGCATCGAGGATTGGCAGTGTGCTGTCAGCAAAGAAAAATTTCCAATTATATTTGGCGCTCATAAACGATAGTGTGTGTGTGTCTCATGCCCTTGGGTGGGGATCACAGATCGGTTGTAGTTACCAGGCCGATGTCAACACGATTAGAATGATTACATTGTGCCCGTGAGAGTGGCCTTGATAGAAGAATGCCAAGTACCAGTGTCTACCAAAATCTGCAAGCCCGTATCTGCATCATGTAAAAAAAAAAGGATTAGTGATAGGGGAGGCCACTGCCACAAGTGATGGCCTACTTAAAAGTTTTTTGGCCACTGACATCACTTCATACATTTCATCACAGCGGCCCCAAATCTGGAGTGGTAGTAGCCTAACTGTGGCCGATGGACGTCAATAGGTAGCTGTAGAGGCCGTTGGTTGGGGCTTGAGCATATGTGGGTGGTGGGCAGCTTTGTCACCGCTCCAGTATGTCACTGTGTGGGCATCTGAATCCTACTGCCTTCATGTCATCTTCTATTAATGTTAAATAGCTGTCCTCTTTGTCAGGGGTGGAGGCGTTGATGGAGGTCTCAAAGGTTGTGAATTGCTGTCTGTAAGGGCATCAACTTTGGTCATCAAGTCCTTCATGGACAAAATATCGATATAGAAAATAGCGGAGCATACAGGTTCGAGTAGGCATCATACCTTAAGAGCACAAAGTATGTTTATTTCTTGAGGAAGCCGGCTATTACAAGTTGTAAGCGAACGATACTGGTCATTTCTCTGATGGGGAATGAGGCCTTTTGGTCCTCAAATGATTGTTGAGAGAGCTGAAAAAGCTTGGCTATACGAGTGGCTGGCGATGGTGAGTACTTCTCCAAGAGGAATTGTTTTAGGCCATCATACTCTATGAGGGCATCCCCTTGCTCACAAAGCCAATCCAAGAATTCCGGGAACGTGTCCCTTGGGGATCACCGAGAGGACATATTCTGCTTTGGTACTTGACAAGTCACACCCTTGATGCGAACTTCAACTTTGGTGCGCTTTAAAAAAACGAATTCTTCTTCGCTGGCGAAGGGTGGCAGTTTTATTGAGGAGGTGTGTGTTGAAGAGTCAGGTTTGGTGGGCGTCATTGTAAGAGGTACCCCGAATGGGTGGACGAAAAAGGAAGTGTGAAGTAGTTACTCTGGTGGTCACCAATATTGGTTTTCACCTGTTAAAGGAGAGACAATATTCAAAAAGAAAACAGACAGTTGATAGTAACAAAGACACAAAATGCTAACAGTATAATATATGTGATAGCAAACTTAAACAAGTTTCTATTATCAGTGCAGAGGAAAGTGTGAGTGTACGAGCGTGTATCAACACTTGCGGTGCAGTAAGTTAAATTTATCATGCAACCATAACGTTTAAAAAAAAGATAATTGATCGGACTGACTTTCTTTTTGTATGATCTTATCTTTCATCGAAACCTTCTACAAAAACAATGGCTCCCAGTCCATTCCATTGAGACCACATTACTTTTCCACGAGGAAGATGTTAAAAGAAATGGCCTGAACTTGTAGCAGTCAGTGCTATCTATTTAAAAACTTTACTTTTTTTTCTATATACGTCTATAGTCTATATCAAAAGAAAACTGCTGACATATAAAAAGATTTTCCATGGACTTTTTTTTTACTAAAATTTGGTGCAAACGAGTATAACAGTTTCCGGCTTGTTTTCAGAAAATTCAAAACTACGTTTTTTACTTCAAATGAACAGAATTTTTCCATGCTTAAAAGAAGTCTTCTGATGTGAAGCAAAAACTGAAAAATGTGGAAATAGTTTGTCAAAAGTTCCCCTCAAGAACCGAAGTTGCTCCTGGAATAAAAATCTTCGACCGTCGAACAAAAGATGTGGCAAGTTTACAGGAATCAAGTTCGTTTCCAGGATCCAGACATCTTTTGCCAGCATTGGAGAATGACTTTTCCCTCTCTCATCTTTTTCATGTCTTAAAGACTGTCTATTTACTTATGTATATCTTCTCAAAAATAATTTCATAAGACAAACGTCAAACTTGAATGTTGTTTATAATTCTGCATTACTAATATATGATCTAGAAATAACACTACAGTATAGAAAAGATTATTATTAAATAGTATAAGCAGTAGTCTTTCTATGCGTTACTCGCTGTTACATATTCTTCTACAACCACTCATTTAGATTCTACCGCTAGAGAGTTATGGGGTCCTTTGCCTGGCCAGACAGTACCACATTGGATCCTTCTCTTTGGTTACGGCTCATTTTCCCTTTGCCTACACACATACCGAATAGTCTGGCTTATTCCTTACATATTCTCCTCTGTC
>NC_090748.1:36796667-36856667 GCF_036898095.1 Palaemon carinicauda
CCTCAAACTCCTCCTTCCCTTTTCCCAACACTCACCCTTCCCTCACCCTCCCCTAACCATTCCTTCACCCTCACTTTCCTCCTAGACCTTCCCCAACACTCACCTTTCCCTCTCCATTCCTTCACCCTCCCCCTTCTCCCCATCCTTCCCTCACCCTCTCGCTCACCCTCACCCAATCATCTTCCTTCCCCTCCCCTCACTGTACCGTAACCCTCACCTCCCCATTCCTTCATACTCCCCTCACCCTCCCCTCACTTTCCCACTCACCCTCCCCTCAAACTCCTATCACCCTCCCCTTAATCTCACCTCACCTTCCACATCATCTTCCCCCTTACCCCTCCCCTCACCGACCCCCCCTCTCATCACACTCCCCCCACACCCACCCCCTCTCATCACACTCCCCCTTGACCCTCCCCTCACCTTTCCTTCAACCTCCCCTTCACTCACCCTACCCCTCACCCTCCCCTCACTCTCCCCCTCACCTTCTTCTTACCCTTCTCCCACCCTCACCCGCCCCTCAACCTTCCCATCACCCTTCCTTTACCCTCCTCACCCTCCACTCTCCGTCCCTCTCAACTTCTCCTCACCCTCACCATCCCCTCACCCTCACCTCATCCTTTCCTCAGCCTACCCGGCACCATCCCCTAGCCCTCCCTTCTCCATCACCCTTCCCTTCCCCTAATTCATAAACTGGGAGACACAAAACACCTGAAAAAATTACTCCCAATAAATTTACTCGCTATAATATGTACAATATTTTAAAAGATCATATCAGAGACAACGGAAAGAAATCTAGGCTTTAATCAACCAAAAGAGCAGGCAGGCTTTAGAAGCGTGTATTCAAGAACTGACCATGTAATTAACCAACTAAAGGAAAAATCAACAGGGTTTGATTAACCACCATGAATGGCATTTTTAGACCATGAGAAAGCTTTTTATTCTATCAAAGACTTCAGGAGTAATGAAAGCCCTTCAAAGTCAAGGAATCGCTTAATCTTATGTTACAACACTTTGAGATATCTGTAAGAGAAGTACATCACCACTAAATCTACCTAAATAAAGTGTAAATTCCGATTGAGAAAGGTTAGACAGGGAGACCACATATCTCTTTAATTATTCACATCGTGCCTAGAAGTACTTTCTATGAATTTAGATTGGGAAAATGTAGGGATTAACATTAATGAAGAATGCCTGAAAAACTTAAGATTTGCTGATGACATAATTATATTTAGTGAATCATGGGAGGAATTGCAAAAGGTTATAGAAGATTTGGATAGAGAATGAATAAATATGCGACTGAAAATTAGTATGAGTAAAACAATGAGAGTGTTCCATGAAAATCCAGACAACAAACAAGGATTATGGATGCAGCTCTATAGAGTAAATGAAATATGTTTCCAAAGGATATGAGACCAAAATTGAAAGAAGGATACGCATAGGTTGGAGAGCTTTTGGTAAACCAAACAAAAATTGTAAAAGGTAAAATGCAACTTTCTCTAAAAAGAAAAATATATAATCAGATGGACATAGCAGTAATAACTTATGCAACAGAAACTTGGAGCCTTAGACAATACTTAGAACGTGAACTAGTTACATCTCAAGGAGTTGTGGAAAGAATAATGATTTTCCACAGAGGGAAAAAGAGTAACAAGAATATGAGATCAAACTAAAGTAGATGATATTCCAAAAACATGTAAGAAAAGGAAATAGACATGGGGAGGGCATATGAGAATTGCAGATAATAAATGAACATTGAGAATAATAGACTTGGTCAATAGATATTACAAAAGAAACAGGGCAGAAAGAAAAGACGATGAACTGACAAGCTAAGTAAATTTGCTGATATAGTCTGACAGAAAGACCATGAACAGACAGGAGTTGAAGTCATGACTGAGGCCTTCGTCCTACAGTCGACTAGTAACGGCTGATGATTTTAGAATATATATAAATATATATATATATATATATATATATATATATATATATATATATATATATATATATATATATATATATATATATATATATATATATGTGTGTGTGTGTGTGTGTGTGTGTGTGTGTGTGTGTATGTATATGTATGTTATTGGTAACAAACTGAAAACAAACCCCCTAATTCAAAACAATAATCTCTCCTCTCTCTCTCTCTCTCTCTCTCTCTCTCTCTCTCTCTCTCTCTCTCTCTCTCTCTCTCTCTCTCTCTCTCTAGGTTGATTATATTTTCAGTTACAGCTTATGTAATCTGCACAGACATTTACTATTATCAGATTCATGTGTAACAGTTTCATAAAATAGCTTACATTTGTTCATAGAAAACTAATGCAATTAACATTAATGTGTCAGGATATGACTATGGTCTATATCGAGAATAAAGAGACTCTACAAACTTCCCCATTACTTTCACTTTAAAAAATATATTCCACCAACTGATATGTAATTCATCTTCATACTGATATTGATTAACTATTAATTATTTTGTGATTATCATAATGACGTCATAGGAAAAATTAAAAAAAAAAAAACTTAATTAAAGGATAAAACCTAAAAATAAAGATGTGACAAAATAAATATTTCCTACTAATATGCTGAGTTTACCAGTAAAACTTTTCTTCAAAATCCTAAGATTAACAGTTAAACATTTCTGGAAAATCCCAAGTTTAACAGTCAGACTTTTTTTTGAAAACCCCAAGTTTAACAGTCAAACTTTTATTTTGAAAACCTAAATTTAACATTTAAACTTTTTTTTTTTTTTTTTGGAAAATCCAAAGTTTACCAGTCAAACTCATTTATGAAAACCCAAGTTTAACAGTCATTTTTTTTAAATCTCAAGTTTAGCAGTCAAATTTATTTTTTTGAAAACTCACGTTTAACAGTCAAACTGTTTTGTTTTTTTTTAAGTTGGAAAAGATGGGAGAAGAGTACCTGTAGAATAGCAAAGACATGGAGACGAAGCGCGTAACCTTTGAAAAAGCAAGAGAGAGAGATTACTCACTTGTAAGATTGCCTTGCTTTATGCAAGACACGGTCTCTAGCGTTGGCAGCCAGTAAGCGAGTTTAACTGAAATTTGCTTTAATTACCTTTGAAAGAGGGAGGGAGAGAGAATTGGAATACGAATTTTATGTTGCATCGAATCTCAAAGTCTGACCAAACAGCAGTGTTCTTAGATACTTTAACCCTTTCACTGCCATTAGCGAATTAAACCAAACCACTGATGTAGCCAAATCATTTAAAGCCACACAAATCCAAGTTTGTTGCTATTCTTTAGAAAGCGCTCACCAAGACCTTTCCATTGAATACCAACTTACTATGGTTTCGGTGATTTTAAGAGAATTTCCCATTTTTCACATTTTTACTAAATCACCAATGGCAGCGAAAGGGTTAAACTTTCTGAAAGATGAGGTTATGTCAAGATGTGTTCTTTTAATACAACTGTGGTGTGTTTGAGGCAGATGTCTATTATGATGGAAATTGTTTGCATTAGTATTTTGTAAATCAGGAGCATAGGGGCGTTTTTCGGGCGGTGGGCGGTTACAGTTCGAATAGGCTCTGACGGTGGGGTATCTGATGGGTTGATATGTCTAAGAATAGATTCCTGAATTCGAAGGGTATTTACTTGAAATCAATTATATCTCTCTTGATAGCTTGGTTGCTAAAGTCACCCATGCAGGCATTGCTTCGGCTCAGGGCATAGGCTCGAATTTTGCCCAGCAAGTAGCAAAGGTAAAATTCGATTTCTACATAGACTAAAATCACGAGTGTTAGTAGTATACTATATACACAGACAAACTGAGACACATACATATAAATATATATATATATATATATATATATATATATATATATATATATATATATATATATATATATATATATATATATATATATATATATATATATATATATATATATATACTTTGCGGATTCTTTTAACCTATATTGAACCAAGAAGCAGCCTTACTAACATGCGAATATTTACTAAGGAAGTGATGATAAGCTTTATTTTATAACTAATTTAAACTCTGAAACGCTCTTATTATTAAACACAAATTCGCAGGCGTTGACGCAGCAGTCAGGCGTTGGCTAAAACACAAAAATGTGTCCATTTACTTTTTCATTATTCGATTTGTTTATGTTGATTACGCTGATGACAAGAAAATCAAACCACATTATAGTAATAAACCTTCAGGCATATAACTATTATTCCTTAAATGGTTTGAATCTCTAATGATTAATGATATTCTCCATTCATGGAAATTCATTTGGCAGCGCTGTCCCAAACTCGTCCCTCCAACCTTAACTATGCTGATGATTGTTACCTTGGTCACTTTACAAAGGGTATGACTTACCATCCATGTGTTCTGATAAAGAAAGGAAATACTAAATCTTTCTATATGTAAACTCAGGTTGCTTCCTATAGCATATAAAACATTCATACCATTTCATGATAAAAATATCCATTCCTAGTAAGGAAACTATCGTTGGACAATTTACCAACTACCAATTCTCTAGCCTCTACCTTCCTACCTCACTTTTTTGACTCACGTGTTCTTCAAATGATTGACTATATTATATGACAAGATGCCTCTGATGCCATCTATTGATGGTAAAGTAAAACTCGTTACGATATATATGTGAGGTAGATAGGAGGACTCTGCGTTATTATGCCTTTTGGAATGTAACAATATAATTATTCTACGTAGTTTTTATTATTAATACATGTCATACCATAAAACATATCAATCATCATTGGTTTCATAAAAAGGTAATTGGAAATTAAATCGAATTACTGCGTATTTAACAGATTGTCTCACCGATTGTAGTACATTTTGAACCATCTAGAGACCCCACCAACCCCCAATTGTAATTGAAGTAACGATTGTTTGCGGGCAAATATTTCTGTGAAATTTATTGTGAGATTTGTAATTTCCTAAGAATTAAGTTGTGGCCAGACAACAAGGAATATCAAGTATGCGTGCGTCTGCTTTTATAGTAATTTTGTGCCCAAATAGCAACACAAATGAAGTAATAAAAATTATAACGAGTGGATGATGGGGCTAATTAGCTATTTGGTACTATCCTGATAAGGCCATCTATTGACCATGAAAATAAGCAATATGTAGATATTTTTAATCCTTGCATATTGGAACCTTTCATGACGTCATTCTGGTTTAAAATACACTGAAATAGCCCACTTAAATGGAGCTGAATATAATTTATACCTGCCACACCTATTTCTACAAAAGTACTAATCTATCATCCTTTTTCAATTGGATTGAATCATTCAAATGAATGGAATAAAGGATCTATGTTTCCATCTTTTGACAAGATGCAGAAACACTCGGATTTTATTCAAATTTGGAGAAGCTTTTTCAATTAATGTTTAAAAATACATAATACCAATAATGCTATTATTCTTCTGATTTTTATGCTCTAAGTTATGTTAATTATTAGGGTAATTATATATAAAATAGCGATATGTATAACAAAAATATGTAGAGCAGATCCTAACATTCTAAAACAAATGAGTTGGAACTCAGCCAAAGAATTGAAAATCCTAAATTTGACCTAAATGTTTTCATGTCCTCAGCAAATACGTTGTTAGCTAATTATAAACCCAATTATAGATATCAATCCTCTATAAAGTGAGCTTTGTTCCATGTAACAGGGGCGTGGGATTGGTTTTTCGGGTGTGGGGTGAGGTAAAGTTTGAAGAAGCAGATATATGGGTAAATACCTAAACAATGTAAGATTTGCAGATGTCTTAGTTCAGTTTAGTGAATCATGGTAGGAATTACAAAAGATGATAGAAGATTTTAATAGCAAAAAACAGAAATGTAGGACTGAAAATGAATATGAGCAAATCTAATATAATATTCAAGTAAAATACAGAGACAAATTTAAGGACAAGTTAATGAATAGGCCTATACGTATATAAAACAGACAGTTTTCACAAGACATGATTATTATTATTATTATTATTATTAGCTGATCTGCAACCCCAGTTGGAAAAGCGGGATGCTATATCAAGGGGCTCCAATAAGGAAAAATAGCACTGTGAGGAAAGGAAATAGGGAAATAAATAAACGATATGAGAAAAATTAACAATGAAATATTTTAAAACCCGTAACAACATCAAAGCAGATATGTCATATGTAAACTATAAAGAGACTTATGTCAGCAAGTTAAGCTTTAAAACATTTGCTGTAACTTTGAACTTTGGAAGTTCTACCGATTCAACTACCCAATTAGAAAGATAATTCCACAATTTGGTCACAGCTGGAATAAAACTTTTAGAATACTGTGTAGTATTGAGCCTCGTGAGATTAATATCTAGATCAGGCATAAGAAATTTAATAGACTGTAAGTTCTTGCCTAATAAATTAAGATGAGAATCAGCAGCTGAAGACCAGACAGGAGAACAATACTCTAAACAAGGTAGAATGAAAAAATTTAAACACTTCTTCAGAATAGATTGATCACAGAAAATCTTGTAAGACTTTCTCAATAAGCCATCTTTTTTGTGCAATTGAAGAAGACAGACCTAATGTGTTTCTCAAAAGTAAATTTGCTGTCGAGAATCACACCTAAAATGAGACCAAAACTAAAAAAAAGAAAAATGGATAAGCATGGGATGAATAGCACAAAAAGTTATCATGAAAAGTAAAATTTCCCCATCTCCCTTTCTTTAAAAAGAAAAGTATTCAGTTAGATGGTCCTACCAATATTAACTTATGCTTCAGAAACTTGGAACCTTACTAAAGCCTTAGAACAAAAGCTAATCACAACTCAAAGAGTTATGGAGAGAATAATGATGGGATTAACACTAAGAAACAGAAAATGAGCAACATGGATACGAGAGCAAACAAAAGTTGAGGATATTCTAACAACATGTAAGAAAAAAAAAGGGGGCATGGGCCGGACATATAATGATAAGGACAGATAATATATGGACTAAAAGAATAACACTATGTGTTTCGAGAGATTGCAAGTGTGTTTTTGATAGTGTTGATTTCAAAAGTATCAGTTGCAGTGTTATCCACATTGGTAATATTATCAATGCTAACTATGAGTTGGATCATCAAATATATAGCTGGTGTACAAAGGTCCTTTTGCTCAAGTACATCCAGGACCTAATCTGATTCACTCATTCTGATGACAAATGAACTTTACCGATGTTTTATTCCAGTTCTTTCCTATATGGTAACATCATTGAGAGTGCGCTCATATGGAGAGTCTGAGCCATATAAGCGTGCTCTGGATTCACTCCTTAAATGCAAGAAATACGACTTAGCTTTTTTGTAGATGCAACATGCAGCACAGGTGAGCATCTTAGACTTTCAATGGATTACGGAAAATAACCCCCGCCCCGCCCCTTTGACAGGTGATGCAGTTTATGAAGTCCATGTTCTCTAAGACTATCAGTACCAATATTGATGAATGATTAGTTCCTGAAGTTTGACACACGTTTCTGTTTTTGCTATAAAACAAACTGTGCATATTCTGTCAAGATCAAGACAGCTGATTGACATCAAGAATAAATGTGTTGAACTTAGCCATCAGACATAATTCAATGGAAAGGATAAATACTTCAATGGACCAAAGAGAACGACAACTAGTCGTGATTGTATATTTCTAGTTGGCGAGTTTTTCTTGGGCTCTGTAATCAATTTTACTTTTAGGTAGATTATTATAGGTATTAGACATGTTAATTTTAGTGAAATAGAGACTTCTTCAATTAACTGTTTTTGGTTTTCAGAAGATGAGGAACTATTCCCGGTATGAAATAGAAAAAAGAAAAAAAAGAAAAACCTGAAATTTCAACTCAAGACTTGACCCGGAGTTTCTACTTTTGCTGCATCTATGCTGATGTTTATTTGATGTGGTTCATTCTCTCTGTACGTAAATCATGCATCTAAAGTCTTATTGATATAAAGAAAGGTTTGTTCTGGATGACAGTCGTTGATATTGATAGGAATTTATTAGTTTTTGCAAAAGATGTAATGTTGTCTCTGAGAGGAGAATCTGCAGATGGACGTGAAGGAATTGTGAGAGAGAGACAACCCACTTCTCCACCTTATGAATAGGTACTGCATTAGACTCACCTACCAGTCCTTAGGCATTATGTCCTCTTCCCATATTACTTTCAATCAATCACTTGTTTCTTTGATCTCGGCAACCTCTCCATCCTTGTGAGCTAAAGAGGGGGGATGTTTGGGGGACCCCATAGGTCTATCTGCTGAATCATCAGCAGCCATTACCTGCCCCACCTTGGTCCTAGCTTTGGTTGAGAGGGGAGCTTGGGCACTGATCATATGATATGTGGTCAGTCTCTTAGGCACTGTCCTTCTTGATAGGGCAATGTCACTGTTCCTTGCCTCTGTCATTCATGAGTGGCCTTTAAGCCTTTAAACCTGCTCTAATTTGTCATCCTGGTTCAATGTTTGGACATCGCAATTTCCAGTGTTAAGGCTATTCTTTGGATTTATGATCTTATTCTTATTTACTAGGCTTGAGACTTCACAGCATTCACCCACTTATGGGCTGTACAGGGATTAAGTGCTATTTCTACTGTAAGTTCACTGAAGTTTCATAAGCAGATTTCTTGAAATTCTACACTGGATACGTTACTAGCAATTCACAACAGCCTTCTTGTTGATCTGCTCTCAAGAAGGTGGAGTTATATCAGTGAGGGAAATCGAAGTGTGCTTTCCCCACACCTACCCACACATGTTTAGCATAGCAGCCGAGATGGTTTCCGGGTATAGCCGCTGTTGCTCAAGAAGCTTCTAAGAGAGAGCTATAAGTGAAAGTTCAGTATTTAGTGTTGATCATAAATACAATGCCATCCAAAAGGATGCGGCTGCTTCATCTTAAGATAGTGCTCCTACTATTACACCACAAATACACAAACAAACACACACACACAAACACACACACACACACACACACACACACACACATATATATATATATATATATATATATATATATATATATATATATATATATATATATATATATATATATATATATATATATATATACATATATATATATATATATATATATATATATATATATATATATATATATATATATATATACACATATATATTCTTAGAAGCTGGTCTAGCATGAGATTAAATATTTTATTCATGTATTACATTTGTGTATATAAGAGATGTATAGCCAGCTCGTGAAGTGAGTTTCACTCATGTAGGTTTAAGTAATGTATGTAAATTTTATAAGACGTTCGTCATTCATGTAACTGTATCTTAATTAAATACAGTATATGCAAATTTATGATATTTTTTTAAAAACTAACTTTTTATTTCACACATTTTGTTACAAAGTCTTATGTAAACTCGTTTAGTGCTGTATAACACACACTGGGTATGAACACGAGGGATTACTTTATCTTTATATTTCCACATGGTTAGAAAGCGCATGAAAATTCTTGCATTAAATTTCCTCTCTTTTATTGTAGTTGGGTGGAGTTAGTTGAGAGAGGGTTGCCTCGCAAACAAAGTTAGAACCCCTTTTTCAATTTACTACGTTGGCAACCTTATGCTGCTAGATCGTGGCCCCCACGCTAAGAGAATGATCTATTAGAATATTAGAGAATAATTAAGTCAATATATATAGTCCCAGTAATGCATACGCAGCAGAAGAGACATAGCCTATCTCTTGGGAAGAGCCAAAGTTCGTCTGCCCTCTCTCCTCTCAAGTGTGTGTCCTCTCAAACGTGAATAAATTGTTGACCCAACGTATATAGGGTATGATGTTACTCAAACGTTGATGAAATTTGTTAATATGTTGAATCAAGTGTTGTGTGTTAATGTAAGTACTTTTTTAAACATAAATTTTTGTATTTGGCTCTCTGAGATTTAGGTTAAACAGTGAAGTGTGTTTATTTTGCTTAATTGTTCGGTAACCTTGTGTGAACCAATAGACATAAGTATAACAGTTACATATATGTAAATTTCATCATTATATGTTAATTAGAGTGTTAAGAGTTAACACTTTTCAATAATTGTCAAAATTAGATGTTTTTATGAAATTAATTTTCATTGAGTAATCATTTCTTGTCTTAGTCTAAGGTTGTGTTCAGATTTAATATTTCGAGTGATTTATTTTGTGTTCATTCTTGTGAATTTCTGTTGTAACTTTTATAGAATATATTCAGTTTTGTAAATTGTGTATCATTTTGATCACCAATATTTTCTATCAGTGCTTTGCCCGTAATCCCTGACTAAGAACTGAAGTATGGGGTTGGTTTTGAATAGTTCAAGTAGAGTAATCACATAGTTTTGCATTGAGAGTAACCTAAACAACCTTTGGATATTCAGTGTTCATTTAGTTTTAGAATTTCTTCCTTGATTTTTTTATATAATAATCTTTCATAATTTCTCCTAGGATTTGCTGCAATCAAATATCAAGTTCTCGATTTTTCTTCACTGTGACGTTACCTTGAGTAATTTTTACTTCTGCTCTCAGCATCTCTGATATCATTTCTTTGTATGTTCTCCTTCTAGCTCTGATCTTTCGTCTTTCGCTTGCATGTGATTTTTTTTTTCTTTTTTTTTTGTGACTGATTTACGTCCTCTTAAAAATGTGCTCTTAATATGTTATACTTTTATGTGGCAAAATGTCTGTTATCGTTCCTTAAGGATCCGTTTTTTTCTCTTTCATACTGGAATTTTCAGTATTTTTATTGCATAATTACTTTAGTTCTAATTGGCTCTCTTAGTCAATTCTTTTCTTTAGAAATTTGTATGTTAATTTTCAACAAAACTCTAATTTCCTATCGTTGTTTCTTTATTATTTAAAATCATTATGAATAAGCATTTAAAAACAGATTTCGAAAAATCTCAGAATGAAGAAAGGACAGAGAGACGGACGAATGAACCAAGGGAAGTGAAAGCATTTGTTCCTTGATGAACCAAAGAAGGTTTTCAGTGGGATTATGACAGTGATTGCAAAAAAAAAGACCATTGTTGCAGGTCTGTGAGAGGAATGTTTTATATAATCTGATGGAATAAATTTATTTTGCAACGGTGTTATTGTGGCAGAAATAGGATTTTGTGCTGGAAACCAAAACATAATTGCTATTCCAACTATTCATTTAAATGGTACCGAAATGAAATTGAAATAGAATTTGCAATATTTTTTCCCGTAATCAGGACATAAAATATCAGTTACTTGTTTTTATGACTGGTGTTTATTATTCAACTAATATACTGTATATTAGTCTCTATTCTTATGAATACGATGCAAAAGTTGTTGATATTTCTTTCTTGAACCATTCTCCAATCTTCTACAGTATATTCAAGGTTTTGATAACCCGCTGTGTATTTATGCTTAAGTTAGAATACTTCCACGTACACTTAACATTACACGTAAAAACGGTTAAAGTTCTGGAATAAATGTTACCAGCCATTTACCGTTTTAAAAACGGATATAATAACTTAAAGGAGTGATATTACGATCATCAACCCGTCAAAGATATAAAGTAGGGTAAAATTACGGTCGCATGTATTTTATTGAAATACTGCAGAGAACAGTTTATTCTAACGGAGAATTTCCGACTAGAATTGGGTTTTTTTTTTCTTTATCATTGTAGTCTGGATTGACAATCAGAAATATTCTCCGAAGTTAGATAAAAAGCTATTGTATCACTTGTTAAAAAAAAATTATGCGTCCAGCTCCTTAGAGATGCATATCAATTTTATAATTATGCATGTTTCTCTATAACCAACTTCAAAACTCAACATTATAGGCGCACAAGTTACTGCCATCTATCATTCATCCTGCTAGATTATGATAACTTTTCGTGATAAAGTCCCTTCCATTTATAAGTGTTGATTTATTTTAAAAAGCGTACAAGTCTTCGTTAATTGGCAAACAGTCTGTGTCCTGAAAACAATATATGAATTCTCTTAATGTCTCTAGAGCTCCGTCTTAGCATTTTGATATTTCTCATTTACTGATAATCTACGCATTTCTGAAGATTTTCAGCATGCCACGATACAACACAAAGCACAGACATGATATTGATGGTGTAGAAAACGCCCTTTTGTCACCAATTTCTCACGCCCAAGCTTCCTCACCCCTACCCCCGGTTACGTTCACCTCCAATGACCCCAAGCCACCCACTTATCAGGCCGTGATCCATAATAGTTGGTCTTCCCATCTTCAATGTTATTTTCCTGCATTATTTTTATTTGGGGGATGATGGAGATGAGCATGAAGACAATAAGGATGAAGCTGATAATGATGATGAACTCCAGGAAAAAAGCGTCAATTATTTTCATTGAAAATATGGTAGAGGAACACCTTATAACCCAAACACCTGTGTACGTGTGAGGAATAATAAAGTAAAGATAGAACGAGCATGCAACGAATGTAATGTAATGAAAACTTCAGATAACTACAGATAACTAAATGGAAGTTAAGAAATTTATATGGAGTTACAAGGATTTTGAATGTTTCAAAGACTTTTTCAAGTCCATCCGTGGAGACTCACAATTGCTTTTGAATAGAGCAAATTAGTTTAAATGTTTAGAGAGTTTTTATGATCTTGTCTAACTTATTCTTTAATCCATTTACCGTGTTGCTGCTTACTACATCCACTGGAAATCTGTTCCATGTTTTTTGCTATTTTGTGTGTGAAGAAATTGCCACATAGAGTTGTGTTGTATCTCTTCAATTGTAGTTTTGCTTCTGGACAGAATTGTGCTAACGTGAAGAGGTTGTAGTAGTCTACATATGTTATTCCTTTAGAGAGAGAGAGAGAGAGAGAGAGAGAGAGAGAGAGAGAGAGAGAGAGAGAGAGATTTGTTTTAATCAATTTATTACGCCCGTTGGCGTCGGACAATTGAGTACATGGTAACAGTGATATTGTTTACATCTACATTGTAATTAATGTATGCCTAAAGAATAAAAAATAAAGTATCGATAGACATTTAAGTATATATTAAGAATAATATTGTTCACATCTACAGTATATATTGAAGGTTATACAAAGGAATACAAAATAAAGTATAGCCAGACATTTAGTACATATTGAAAATAATATTGTTCATTTCTATATATTAAAGGTTATACAAATGAATTCATATGGAATACAAAATATATTTATTTTGATTTCGTAGATAGGTTGTACCTATCTTTAGTTAATATTACAAAACAGTTGATTATTTAGAGTCCACCAAAGTGAGTCTTTGGTGGTAATATGTCACTAACATTCCAGGCATTAGTGTTCCAGAGTGTTGGCGTTGGGTGCGTTACATAACCTACTGGAGGAGAAGTGAGAAACTCCGTCTTGCTCAGCCACCTGCCAAACTGGATGCCAACCCAGCTGAAGATGCGCACAAACCACGTTATTTCGACGAACCACGAGTTCAATGCGTGATACTTATGTTGGTGAGGAAGGAAGTGATCATAATGCTGTATTGGTACAATGGTGGGTCTCTCGGCATTAATACGATAATGAGTAGGTGAGCTTTGCGATATGTTCAACGATGTTGTTAGCCAGAAGACTCATATGAAAGGGAATCCATAGGAAGTGCACTACCAGTGAGCTTATGTTGGCCGTGTTTAGTTGCCTACGTATTTGTGTAACCAGGGGTGGTATGCTGGCTTATGTGACGAAAGGGCTTGGAGTGCTGGTTGTGAGTCGCAGATGATCAAGCCGTTGTTTCTGATTCGTATGATAAAAATAACGGCATCTAGAAGTCCATGTAGTTCATAATACTTGGGGCTTGATGACTTTGGGAGGCGGCGGCCTGTCCAGCCCTCTGGCGGGAGTTCCAAAAGGGAAAAAAAAACAGCACATCCAGCACTGCCATCCTGCTGCAGAGAGCCGTCTGTGTAGAGGTGATGGGCTATACTGAGGGACGAGGATAGTCTGTCGATGGTCTCCAATGCGTGTTGTTGTTGAAGTTAAGGTAAGTCTTTCTTAGAAACTGGAGTAAGAGATTGCCGGTACAAGAGTCTGCCAGGGTGCAAGCCCATGATCCATGTTCTCTACCATGATGTTGATGTCAAGCGCCCCTCCCCCCATGCTTGAATAGACAGTACTACTTAGTGTACACCCCCCTGATGTAGTTGTGGACGAGGTGCATCTAGATCCAGAGAAGTTCTGATGATGTTTGAATAGTAAGGAGACAGGTGACGGTAATATAGGTATTTGATACTGAAGTAGGTGACATTGGAGTATATTCTCTCAATTAGTAGAGGGAGATGGAGTTCGTATTGCATGTTTAGAATTCTGGTGGAGGCTGGACAACCTAGAATGAGTCTCATTGCTTGGTTCTGGAATTTTTCAAGAGGCTATAGAGTAGATCTGGAGAGTTGACATAGTGAGGGGGAAAGATAGTCAATCACTGACCGGATGAGAACAATATATATGGTTCTGGCGGATTGGATAGATATTCATGCAGAATAATTAGTAAGCCACTTGAGAGGAGTGAGGCATCGCTGTAACCAGGCCAGCAGATATTTAACAAGGCATGTATTCTCTGTCTTGCTGGAATGGATGGTTTAATTTGCAATGGCACTCCCATATAAATATATTGTGTGCATAAAGGTACAACATTGTTCCCCACAGTAAATTCTGGTAGATTCCTTGGTGGCATTGGGGAGAAGATTCTTCTTTTTCCTGGGTAGATGATAAGACCACAGGAGGATGCTGATTCGAAGAAGGAAGATAGGAAGCGTTGCAAGTGATCAGGAGATGTTGAGTGAATGCAAATATCGTCTGCGTAGCAAGTGACGATTGTGTTATCAGGAAGTAAGGAAAGGAGTTGATGAAGGAGAATATTAAATGAAAATAGACTAGTACTCCTTGTGAAATTCCAGGTTCAAGTTCCTTTACAGTGCTCAATGCTCCCTTAAACAGTACATGAGAGACTCTCTTTTGAAGATATCCACATATCCACCTAATAAGTTTTCCCTTGATTCCAAAATCATTAAGCTGTCTAAAAAAAATGTCGCTATTTGCAACGTCATATGCACTTTTTAAATCAATGAAGGCTACAACACTGGTTGGGGAGAGACGAGTGTAGAGCTCCATGATACAATGATGTCCTCCTCGTTGGGGTAGGAGGCCATATTTTCTAGCAGAAAGCTTATCTTGCAGCCGAAACATAAGGCATGAGAGGAGAATATATTCAAATACTTTGCAGAAACAGGAAGTGAGGGAGATAGGACGAAATTTGTCAGTGCTGGGCTTGGGAACGGGTACAATTGTACTATGAGTCCATGCTAGGGGCACATATTTGAGGAAGAGGCAGAGGTTGTAGAGCCGGAGGAGAGCGTTGCCAGGTACTTGTATGAGTGTGCAAAGGACTGCATAAGTGATGCCATCATCACAAGGAGCTGACTTCTTATTCCTTGCTAAGGCACGTCATAGCTCTTCCTTAGTTATGTGTATATCGTCCTCGTCATCACTGCTCAGTAAGGCGGAACTAAGACGTAAGGCACGATGGTTTTCTTGGGAGGAGAGAGAGTCTTGTATATGATCTGGAAGATTGATGGTTCGTGACTGTGCTGACCACTCATTAATAAGGACCTGAGCATACTGAGCAGGTCTGTGGTGGAGGACATTTTGGGGTTTCTTCTTCACAATCCTATTGATGAGGTGCCACATGGAACATGGAACCAATGCTTGTTTGATGGTTTAAGCTGTCTGTTAATTTGTGCCATGAATCTGTTTGTACACATTGCTGTAGAGCAACTAGATCATCTCTTGATAGTTGATACTGGTGCAGAGTCTCAGGACTTGGTTGTCTCATAAAGGCAGGGCCATCATCCATCGCCTTCTTCTCGGCCTGAGAAATTTGATTATCCAGTGTCATACCACCAACATAATGCCTGATATGTGGCTTTCTGATGTATCAAGTGTGGAAAGCATGTGTTTTACTAACAAGTAAGGAGTAAAGTTTCTCAATACAGTGGAGGTCAAAGGTAGGGAGGTTAGTCATATATGAAATGTACGTAGGCTGGTACTTAGGTGGAATTGTAATGCAGGTGAGATTATGTATTGGAGTAGGTGTAGTGGGAAGGGAATAATGGATGCTGAGATTAATGTGATCTGTGAAGAGCGTAGGAACTGTTACACACTTGAACCCGGAAGGTACGAGTCCACAGGTCAAGATGTGATCCAAAGTACCACCTCATGCATGCACAGATCCACCAGTATCCGAGCAGGTCAGTTGATTTCGACGAATATATCCTAGAAGTAGGTTCCCTTTGGAGTTCACAGTGCCAGCAAGACCTCCCAAATATGGATGACGGGCATTGAAATGTCCCATGAAAACCATACCACGGATGGTTGGGGCTAGAAGCTAGGCTGTCTTCATCCTACCTGGTGATGCATATACATTGCACTGCCGTATGGTGCCTCTGCCAACAGTAATCTCAAATAATTGAAATGTTGTATCTTCATCCTCATAGTTTGAGAGAAGCCTATGCTGGATTGAAGTGCTTATATAGGTGATGAGGCCATGTCTTACTAAATGGACGTAGAACACATATCCAGTGAGGGAGGGTGCTTCTTCCCTTGGCTGAACATTACCAACAAAAGCTTCCCGAACTAGAATAACATCTGGGTGGGGACTATGTACACCCAGCAACAAAACCGGTGTCACCTCGCCAAACCCGACTTGGATACATCATGCCCTTCATGCCTTGAAAGGTGGCCTGACGTTTAAACAACCAAGACAACGTTAGGATCACTGTCTACAGTGGATAGGATGGTTCGAAAATGAGGAGGAGGGAAATTACTGATGTCAATCAAAGAAGTGTGAGGACTAATGTTGTATGTGTATATATATATATATATATATATATATATATATATATATATATATATATATATATATATATATATGAAAGATATATAGGTCTTATCTCTTATTCTTTTAAGAAATTCTATCGTTTTCGAGAATAGTTATCAAAAAATATAATCACAACGATATATTTGAATTCCTTATTACATTTTTAAATGGAACTTCCTTAAATATTGTAGGTACTGGCTATTCTAATTATTATACGTCAGAATGTTATAACCTTTGTTTGCATTATCCTAACAGCTTCTCTCTCTCTCTCTCTCTCTCTCTCTCTCTCTCTCTCTCTCTCTCTCTCTCTCTCTCTCTCTCTCTCTCTCTCTCAAATTCAAGAATAAGTTAGGCAAGATCATAAGAACTCTCTAAATCCTTAAACTAAATCGTTCTACCAAAGAGTAAATGGAGTCTGTGACTGGACTAAAAAAGTCTTTGAGACATCCAAAATCCTTGTAACACACTCTCTCTCTCTCTCTCTCTCTCTCTCTCTCTCTCTCTCTCTCTCTCTCTCTCTCTCTCTCTTTCTGTGTGTATCTATCTATATTTACCTATCTATCTCTCTCTCTCTCTCTCTCTCTCTCTCTCTCTCTCTCTCTCTCTCTCTCTATATATATATATATATATATATATATATATATATATATATATATATATATATATATATATATGTATATCTATATACATATACATATATATATATATATATATATATATATATATATATATATATATATATATATATATATATATATATATATATATATATATATATATATATATCCTGTATTCAATATATTATGTTATTTGGATGTGCCCAAGGATCACACAAAACTAATAACTACTTTGCAAGCTTGTCTTGGATTTGTATTACTTTTGGGTGAAGATCACATGTTCCAAAGATTTTCAGTGACCACCTAAAAACAATATTAGAGCGATATATGCCCATTTTCATTGCGAGTTGGAATCATTAATATTAAATGTTATCAATAAGGGTATTGCCATCATCATCATCACTTCTTAAATGTCAATAAGCAAACCTTGCCAAGCCATACATGAAGATCACCCAATTGCCACCTCTCTACCATCATCTTTAACCCCCACATGGTTATATCCTTTTACCCCCATCCCCACATGTTCGAGGTTTAAAGGTCTCACAGTTATGAAGAGATCCTTCTGGTGGGTTTTTTTTAGTAAATTAAAAACAAAACACTAAGATGACAATATGTCATATAGTTTGCTTTCTAGGTGTTTACAATTATTTCAAAACTATAAATAACAAAGTAAATATGCAAAAGACTGACTGAACAGATATCGAGAGTAATGGATTTCTTGAAGAGCTCACCGGGGGAGCACATATAAAGGCCGATTCACACGACCCGTTTTCTTTCCGACAGGCTTGGTGGTGGCTAACCGCCGTCGAAATGTTGTACATCCGTTTACCAGTGCGCAGTTTTCATTGTTTACTTACACTCTGTCACGTGAGGACTGAGTAAATTACGATAATTTTGACACTATTAGAGGTTGGTCGATAACTGTGTTGATAAAATAAATTATGCAACCTCATTATACTTTATGCACCATGCCAAGAATATTAAAATTATGATAAACTCATTTGTTTTATTTAATGCCTCTCCAGGCATTTTCCATATCTTTGCTATATGTAATTTATTTCTATATATCTTTGCCATTTCAAACATCTCCTCATACCCTTGAACAAGTTCAATTAACCTCTCATATAAGGTGTCAACAACAAACTAACCTATTTCTATGACTCTATACTGTGAGGAAAAGTTGGAGTAGTAGGCCACGAAACAAACGGGTACGATACAGGTCCTCGTTCACAAGAAACATCATCCATCCGTTTGTTGGGACGGGTAGCTAACGGCCGTCAAACCGGACGAGGTTTCTTGGAAAGAAAGTCGAGCCAACTCGAATGGCTGACGACCGAGGGCCGCCGTCAGCTTAACTGGTTGTGTGAACAGTTCCATTTGAATACACATAAGAAAGCTAGACGCTGGTTAACCAACGGCCAGCCTGTCGGAAAGAAAACAGGTCGTGTGAATCGGCCTTAAGGTGTTGGACATCTGGTCATAAAACAACAAATAAAATCGTAATAATATGAAGAGTCAATGCTAATGAAATATTTCCTTTTCCATTGGGAAGGGAGAAGCCAGCTAGATTCAGACCTTTGAGCATTGAGCAATCGTCACCAGGGAAGGGGGTTCGCTTGGAAGTGAGCGACTTGCCCAGATAATTTGATTGACTGATTGATTCATTAGGAATTTTTTGCCATTCTGACATCTAAGGTTACTGACGCTGAATCAGATAATTTAAGTAAACAATGCGTTGATAGTATGATATTTTATACCCTACATCCTATATAAAACATCACTATAACAATGCACCAATGCACACTTTCATTGCATGTCATTTCACATATTTTATTTTCACCAATCACCTCTGAAACAATATAAATTATGTTAACTGATGATGCATTTTAAATCTCCAACCTTAAATTAACATAATTAATATAGTAAATAAATATATTTTCTCTAAGAGGGCCGGAGCCAAGTAGCCCGTGACAAAGGCTGACCCTAACTGCACTGAGCTACGTGGCTCATGATAGAAATCAAAGGAAAACGGAAACCAACAACTAAACCTTTAAACCTCAATACCTTCAAAATTTAGAACAAAGGCCACTATCAATGACTGGTGACCCAATAGTTCCTATTAGAAACGATACATTATTAGGGCCTATATATGATACGTACAGTGTGTATGTATGTGAAGAGAGAGAGAGAGAGAGAGAGAGAGAGAGAGAGAGAGAGAGAGAGAGAGAGAGAGAGAGAGAGAGAGAGAGAGGGGGGGGGGGAGCTGCTCAGGAAAATGCAAACAAAGGATATTTCCGTGTTATGAATATTAATATGAATAGTCAGTTCCAATATTATTCAAGGAAATTTTATTTAGAGAAAGGATAGGAAAATTCAAATAAAAAGCTATGATAAAATCTCTTGATGAAATAATTTCGAAACAATATTAGATTACATTTGTTAAATGAATAAAAGATTTCTCCCTCTTTTCATATATTTCATACATTTCTTTGAGTAATATCAGTATTTTCCCTCCTCCTCATATTGGAACCATCCTAACGATCTCTCAGTTGTTTGATTAAATCATGCCACCTTTCACGGCAAAAAGGGCATGATCTCTCGAAGTTAGGTCTGGCCAGGCGACACTGATTTTGTTGTTTGGTGTACAATTCCCTTAAGTGCAGAAAGTTTTGCCCGGTTTGTAATACCATAGGCATTCCACGAGATGATATTAAGCTTCACTTGGTTATCGAACTTGTCCCTTGGAAGGACGGCGACTAGATGAGGAGGCAGTGGTGACACGGGTATGAATTGCGGGTGTATCATGTGGGAAAGGTCCTGTATAGGGATTAGTAACACTCAAGACGTATAGCAAGTGAGTTAAGTTTCTCAGTGAGTGTAGTAACTAATGTGATAACAACCTGCTGACTTCAATGAGAGATTGTAGTGTGGTATCATTAGTGGCAAATTTAGAAGTTAGATGGTCAAAGGAGGCTACAAGACTGTCGATGCGAGTGTCCATGCTCTCTAAACGAGATTCAATGGCTTCAAAACGTGATGTATGGGAGTCACACCGAGACTTGAGGACATCTACAGTATTACGAAGTTTAGACACTTGTGAGGAGGTAGTAACGGTGGGTTTGATTGATGGCATTGGAAGCTGTTTTGCAATATGCTGGTTCGATGCAGTGCCTTATCGTCTGGTACAGCCATGCCACATGTTGACTCCAGGCTCATTACATCTCAGGCGTTTCCAAAGCAAGGTGTTCGGTGTAGGTAGAGGTAATAGCATGATGTTGATGCCGAGGCAGTGTCAACCACTCTGGGGGGTACAGGGGGCCGATGAGGGCAGGTCCGACTGTCATGCTCAGCAGCACAGAATGCACACTTTTCAGGGGCAGCACAGTATCCTCAGATGTGACCGATACCGTAGCATTTGAAACACCATGGCTTTTAGTCTGGCATTCTGCGTAGTTCACATGACGGTAGACAAGGAAGGAAGAAGTAGTTAACAAAAGTCGGGAGCTGGATCTGGATGGCTCCAAATTATAACAATATGATTGATGGACTTTCCATCCTGTACGAAACGACCTACAGTGTGCACTCCCGTTAGTTCCTTAGCTAATGAAAGGTCTACATTCACATAATATCGAGTGATGAGATATATAGGGAACTTATGGGGACTGTTTACAGCATCCTGAACTTCTAACACAAGTGACAGAACTTCACCACCCTTGACCCTATAAATGATATCCAGGCGATGCTTCAAAATGTATATAAATCGAGAAGTGACCAAAGACATTTTAACTTCAGCCAATTCCCGATCGAGGCTGAATATCTTGGTAACCTCCGATAGCCAGCGAAGCTTCTCATTAACCCCTGGATTCTCCGTAAATAGGAGCTTTATGTATTCAGCACGTGGAGCAAAGGCAGGGAGAATATATTTTGAAGCCATGGTAGGTATACTCTGAATAGCAGGTCGAGGCAGGCAACAATTAAGAACTTAATTTTGAGAGGAAGAAGCATTCCACTTTGTAGTTTTAGCAGCAGGGAAAGATGGTTCATTACTGCTTTCTGAATCATGCTCCATACATCGTTTCTTGGAGGTAGGGGTATGGTCCATGAAGCTAGGAGCCGCACCTGCAGCGATAATCTTATGAGATTTAGTAGACACAAGAAGTGGCCTGTGTTCCTGTGTAAGCAGATGCTCTTCAGCACTATCATAACTTAAAACAAGGTTCTTCTCAACCTCAGCAAGAGTACCAGGTCCCAAAAATTCCATAAACATTATCTCATTATCTACTGGTGTTTTAACAATGCCCGTATCTGAGTTCGTTTCTCTTGCACAGTGACATTGCCATGACGAGGATAACCACGTCACACACACTGCACTGCGCATGCGCGGTTTAGAAAAAACTTGAATGTAGTGGTATGGCAAAGTGAACGAGATTTTTAATCCTAAATAAAGTTCAAGTTAAAAAACTCGTAAACACACGAATATCACAACACTGATCACTGAGCCCTACCGCAGCTTTCAGTCAATTCTAGGTGATGTAGATAAGATGGCACTCCCGAGAGAGAGAGAGAGAGAGCGGGAGAGAGAGAGAGAGAGAGAGTTCTATGTTCTATGAAGATAGACCTTTAGGCACTCCACTGGACGGGTTAGGTACTATTCAGCGCCGCCAGCTCAGCGCCGCCGATTCAGCGCCGTCAGTTCAGTGCCTGGTCATTTCAGCACCAAAAAAAATTAGCGACAGCCATATCAGCGCCAGAAGAAATTTTAACTCTCTCTCTCTCTCTCTCCCCCTCTCTCTCTCTCTCTCTCTCTCTCTCTCTCTCTCTCTCTCTTCACACAGTAGTTTGTATAATTTCAGTACCAAACCGCTATTTATTGATCTCGGTGATTCCGTTGTTTAATTAAAATCTCTCTCTCTCTCTCTCTCTCTCTCTCTCTCTCTCTCTCTCTCTCTCTCTCTCTCCACACAGTAGTTTGTATAATTTCAGTACCAAACCGCTATCTATTGATCTCGGTGATTCCATTGTTTAATTAAAATCTCTCTCTCTCTCTCTCTCTCTCTCTCTCTCTCTCTCTCTCTCTCTCTCTCTCTCTCTCTCTTCACACATTAGTTTGTATAATTTCAGCGCCAAACCATTACTTATTGATTTCGGTGATTCTGTTGTTTAATTGAAAACTTTAAAGGAAATATTCGTAAACATTTGTAAACCGTGATATAGTTAAAAAAAAAAATCATCTGCTGAATACTTTCTTTGGGAAACAATGGAGGATACAGTTCAGAGTCAGAGAGGACGAGCGAAATTCTGTCATGATGGATATATATAGATTTGATAAAGAAAGCAAGACACAAACAAATGTAAAGTTCTGGAGATGCCATGAAGACGGTAGATGTGCTAGAATTCATACGTTTTCTAAAGAAAATGAATTATCACACCCATCCCCCATCTGCAGTGGCGGTAGAAGTTGAAAAGGCGAAAATGTGTGCACGTCAGAGAGCCGAGGACACTTACGAAGGACCGAGTACTATAATCAACAAATCTTTGGAAAATATGTCTCAAGCTGCTATTGCCCAGCTGCCTAACCGACAAGCGATGCGTTAGATTATTCAACGCAAAAGAACTTTTTTTTGGACTATTTTAACTATTCAGTAGAATAAATACTTTTATCAATATATATTTGTTCAAAACCATTTCTATTTTTTATATACACAGTAGTATAAATACTTTTTATCAATAAATATTTGTTCAAAACCTCTTCTTTTGTTCATAAACACACACACACAAATTCCACACTTCCACGGCGCTGAAATGTCTGGCGCTGAAATGTCTGGCGCTGAAAAGGCATGGCGCTGAAATGGCTGGTGCTGAACTGGCAGCGCTGAATCGGCGGCGCTGAGCTGGCGGCGCTGAAACGTCCCTACCCCCCACTGGACATAGAGATGCATCTTCCTTCAGAGGGCAGATTCTCTAGGGACCCCACCTGTTGGTGGGTAGTTTGTTCCTGGTAAGAAACGTTGGGTCTGGAAATAGATTCAGTTCTCCCTCCAAGAACTGGACATGGCCTTCCTCTCAAGAGAGAGCCACTATTTCACTAACTCTGGCCCCCAAAGCAAGTACAAACAGAAGTATGACTTAAATTCAAAACCTTCTAAGTGCATTCCTCATTGTTCATTATTTATACACAGTGAAGAATCATATCTAATGACCATGCAAAGGGTCCTGGGAGCGCTGAAGGGCTAAGCCCAGGATGGGCTTTTGTAGTTCATTAAGAACGTCGTTAGAAAGGTCGACCTGTAAGGCATATGGTATCTGACTTGTTAAGGCAGGCTTGAACAATAGAATTGTGTTGGCTGCTAAATCTTGCTCGTGAAGGTGAATGAAGAATGATAAATAGGAATCTGTCGAGATTTCTTTTGGTTTCTTCACCTTGACAAAGGATATCTATTTATTTCCTGAAGCTTTATAATGTCTTCTGGTTTCCTCCAAGAGTCTAAACTGACTTTTAATACAGAATCTTTTTCTCATTGCTAAGGAGAAAATATCATGAGATGTAGGTTCCGTGTTATCTGTGATGGAGCGAAGACAGTCGACTTCTGTACTCGCTGAGACAGGGATGAATCCGGTAGCGGAACGAATTTTAGTCGTAGTTCCAATGCCAGAGGGAGCCACAGGTTATTTGGCCACTTGTGGGCCATTATTGCTGCTTTCCCCTTTGAAGGATCTCAGCTTATCGAGAACCTTCAAAAGGAGGTTGTGCGGAGGGAATAGATAAATATTGGACCATCTGTTCCAGTCTAGGGACATAGCGTCCACTGCCTCCGCTAGCGGATCCTCGATGGGGACACGTAACAATCTATTTTCTTGTTGTCTTTCGTCGCAAAGAGGGCTATCTGCAGCTCCGGGACTTGTCTCGAGATGAAGGAGAATGATCCTGCATCAAGGGACCATTCTGACTATATAGATGTAAACCTGGATAGAGCGTCCGCTGTCACATTGCGGAACCCTTGAATGTGAACTGCTGACAGGTGCCATTTCTTCCATTCCGCCAAACAGAATATGGCCAACATCACTTGGTTGATTTGAGGTGACCTCAACCCTTGACGATTCAGGCATCTCACTACCACCTCGCTGTCTAAAACCAGTCTTAAGTGGTTCGAGTGGCAAAAAGATACTTTCTTTAGTGTCAGAAGAACTGCCATGCTTCTAGAAAGTTGATGTGAAATGACTTGAAAAGATTGGACCAAGCTCCTTGGTCTCTCTCCTGATGAGAGTGACCTCCCCAGCCTTCCTTTGAGGTGTCTGTGTGGATAGTTACTGATGGAAGAGGAGGTTGAAGAAGTATTGATCTCTTCAACTGCTTGGTTGAAGAAGTATTGATCTCTTCAACTGCTTGGCATTAGACCACGGTTTGAGAAGCGTTCGCAGTCGAGTCGGTAGAGGTGTTATTAGATATCTACGCGCGTTTGATGCGTATTTTCTCCAGACTCCTGTTGCATCCTTTAGCTGTACTCTTAGCACTGGGTTTTTTATCAAAGCAAACTGTAGAGAGCCCAGCACTCTCTACTGTTCATGTCTTGATATCCGTTCGGATTTCAATAGTCTCTTGACAGATCCTGCTATTTCTTTCCTCTTCTTCCCAGGAATGGAAAATCGATGTGACTCCAAGTGGATTCCCAACCACTGAAATTTTTGAGCTGGAGAAGGTCAAGACTTTTTTATATTTATCTTGAATCCCAGATGTTCCAGGAACTGGATCACTATCTTAGAACCTTGCATGCATTCTGTCCTGGATGCTGCCCACACCAGCCAGTCGTCAAAGTAGGCTACTACTTGGACCCTCTTTAGGTGTAATTGATGGACAGCTGCGTTCGCGAGCTTCGTGAAAATCCTTGGGGCTATGTTTAGGCTGAAAGGCATGGTTCTGAAGGCGTAAAGTTATCAATGTAACTTGAAGCCTAGGTAGGAGGAGAGGTGACGATTAATTGGAATATGCCAATAAGCGTCAGACAAGTCTATAGAAACAGCATATGCCCTTTTTGGGCAGCAGGGTCCTTATGTGTTGAGGTTTGAGCATTCTGAACTTGTAGTTCACTATGAACTTGTTGAGTGGCGACAAATCTAGAATGACTCTGAGTTTTTCTGAGTCCTTCTTTGGAAGACAAAACAGCCTTCCTTGGAATTTGATGGACTTAACTTTCCAGATTACTCTTTTGTTTAAGAGCTCTCGGACATATTCTTCCAGAACAGGGGTTGAGTGTTGGAAGAATTGAGGAAATTGAGGTGGAGGACTGCTCCAGCTCCAACCTAATCCATTCTTTATTAGCCTGTTGGCCCAGGGATCGAAGGTCCAGCGATCCCTAAATAGCTGTAGTCTCCCTCCTACTGGAAGTATCTCACTTCTGCTGTTTAGGACCTGAGGCCTTGCCTCCTTGACAGCGTCCTCCCCTGGATCCCCTTCCTCTTGAAGGGCGACTAGAAGAACCTCTGGCTGTTCCTCTAGCTTTCGCAGGAAAGGAAGAAGTCTGCCTTTCGAAGGCTGGGTTAAAAACTGGCGACTGTGTCGCCACTTGTTGAGGTACTTGCTGGAACGTGGTTGGAGGTTGTACCACTATCTGAGGCACCGCGGTCACAGAAAGTTATTGTTGTTGCTGTCGGTAGGGTTTAGCCGGCCAAGAGGATGGCCTAGGTCTTTTTGTCTTCTTCTTTGGTTGGGGACCCTCATCTGGAGAAGACTTTCTTTTAAAATCTAAGCCCCACTTTTTGAGAAGGTTCCTATTCTCTGTGGCTGCCTTGTCTACTACCTCTTTAACCACTTCATTGGGAAAGAGGTCTTTACCCCAGGTACGAGAGGATATCAGTCTCCTCGGTTCGTGCCTCACCGCAGCCGAGGCGAACACGAACTCTCTACAGGTTCTCCTAGCTTTAATAAAGCTATAGAGATCCTTCGTAACTGTAGCCAGATGGGTTTAGGCTACTACCATGAACATGTCCTGGTTCTTGGGGTCACTTGCCATCGTTTCTAATGTCATTTGCAGCGACATCGATGCCGCAAGTCTTTCCTTCGTCTTTTTCTCTCTGCGCAAAAGAACATCCGACAGTTTTGGAAGTTCCTCACCAAACTGACGTTCAGCAATATCAGCTTCCAGCTTCCCGACTGAGAGGGTAAGGTGGACGTCCTTCCAGTTTTCTTGGTCCAAGGGCAAAGTCAGAGATATCGGCTTGCACTCCTCTAAGGAGGGGCATGGTTTCCCTGCCTCCACCGCCTTTAAGGCTGCCTTATATCCTTTTTCCATGTAGGGAAAGGCTCTGGTTGGAGAGGCCACAAAGGAGGGAAGCTTCTTACTGGCACCTTTGAGCCCACTAGTAACACCTGTGTTTTACTATGGTCAAGAACTATGACGTCCTTCGGCTCCGCCTCCTCCTTTGAGGCTGGCTCCTTCCTAAGACGGACATAGCAGTCCGGATAAGAATCTTTGTTGGGCCAAAATTCCACTTTTTCCAGGGGAATTGCTCCCAACTTTTCTGATATCACAATCTTCCCAGTTGTCATTGACATGTGTTTGGCATACCTCCAAGGATTGGTGTCCGAGCACAAAGGAAGATCCTTCACGTTGAGTCGCTTCCGGGGCCCACGTGATGCTGCAAGTCTATGTATCTCCAGTTTCATTGCAGCTTCCTTCTCATCATTCTTTCTTTGAATTTGTTGGATCATCTCATCAATAGAAGAAAGAGTCCTTCCCAGTACATCTGGGATAGCAGACGATGTAGAGGGAACAGGTTCTGGGTCTGGAACCGATGTAACCGACACCTCGTCGATTTCTTCCTCGTTTACTTGAGGAGCCTGAGACAGCTCCTCCTCCTGACCTTCTCCTAGAAGGTCTTTCTCTGTAGAATCCGACACCTCCGACATCCTATCGTCCAATTGGATGTCTTGAAGGGCGGCCGAAACTTCAGAATCTACCGGATTTTGGACAGTTGGTATCTCCACTTGAGGATGAGGAATGACTGCATCAGCTGATGCTTTAGGGAAAAGGTATGCCCTTATCTTCTCATTTGGAAGGTAGGGGCCTGAGGTGTTTTTCTGAAAACCCCTCACCCAGGTTCGTAACTTTTCCCTGGCAGCATCCCTTGACTCCGTCGTCTTAGGATTGTCAAAAGCCTCGGTAATCAGGTTAGAACATACAGTACAAACCTGAGGGTCCCAATGCCGGAGATCACCTCTGGAGGCTGCCCATGCTGCGTGCTTCCTGCAAAGTTGATGTTCACAGAAGTTCTTACTGCGGACATTACAGAACACACTCCCGCACTTCGGATGGTCCTCCTTTAATGAGAAGAAAAATCCATGAGAATCAAGTGAAGGCTTTCACTTATATTGAAACATTTAGCTTATATAGAAAAGCTATAAAAGAAAGAAGGAAAGACAAATACTTGTATTTCCTGCCCAGCCAATTGCTGAAACCTCCTAAGATATTAAAACTAATGTTAATTCTATTCTAGAATACCTTATGTAATTTCCTAAACGGAAATTTAAAGTGTAGTTCACACCTTGAGATAAAGTTTTAATATACGGGAAAGAGAGTATACAGAAAGAACTTACTTTCTATATATTGTATGGTCTCAGCAAAAGGCTGTACAAGATAACATTAAGTATGTTGAAGAACTTTAGTGTTATCACAAACTCTGTACTGTTGTTTTACTAATGCAGTGTGTACTACACTACAAATATAGCAACTACTGTACATCGCATGCTGTTGTGCCGGCCGGCATCTACCCCTATATAGTTCAAAGATATACTACCTTTAACTAATAGGCGGCAGCCCACTGATTTGCAACTGTGTGCTAGCCGGAAATCATTGCCAGTCGACAGCTAAAAACACTGATACCCGGCAGCCAGCAGATTCGGGCTGTGTCTCCACTGCCGGCAGGCAAAGGTAATAATACCCATGCCCGTCGGCAGTAGCCAAGAACCAGAGAACCTCCACCTGCCCGGCTATCGGCTGTTAAGCCGGCAGCCAGGTTAGGGGTACAACACAATAGTCAGAGAAACAGTATGGTTATAAGGTTATAAGGCGGCATTGCCATACGACATTCCATCCAGAAAGAGTGAACTTATGGAAGGTTAGAATGTAGCATTCAGGCTTCCAAAGAGTCCATAGCCTGCCGGGCTCTACCGGCAGACATGGAAGGGAGACCAAGGAAGGTCTGGGGTGCACTCTGTATAGAACAAAGGGTCTCTGCTGGCCGACACGTAATTGCCAGCCGGCAGAGAGCTGAGCCGGTCCTCCATCCTAACCTACACTAGGTATGGAAGTAGGACTGTGGCCAAAAGATAATAAAAGAAAGAGAGGTGGGGAAGGAATAAGGGTCCTATAAATTTCGTTCTAGCAAGAGACACACTCAGCAGTTAGGGAAGCTCATCCTAACCTAGAGTTGTCTATTAGGGAGGAAGACTGGCAACACTTGCCATCCTCCTCCCAACCAGAACAAAGTTAAGTGCAGATATTTTGCCGGGCAACAGAGAAACTCATTCTCCAGCCCGAGAAAAACAACACGGGACAGTCTGCTAGGCCACTAGAGGAAGGAATCATATTTTACAAATCCTTCGGACGTGGACTAGGGAAGCACAGCTTCCTGTGTCCGCCCCTAACCTAGCAAAGGAGACTCATTCTCAATGCTAGGAAGAAGCAGACCAGAGACTAGAAACTCTGATGTTCTGCCCTAACCCAAAAAACCAGTCACTCTGGTTATCAGGTCAGGACAGACATATCCTAGAATAGTTATACCTGAATTATTAAACAGATAGAACTGCTAGGATTAAGCCAAGGGCTTACTCAGAGGGAGAGTGGGATTGAACTTAGCCTCCGGAGGAGAAAAGAACAATTGGGGATGTGCGAGAGTATATTACTGTACCTATATTACTAGCCTAGGTAGGGTGAGAATCGATTACCTAATTCACCGAAACTCTCTTGTATACAATCTTGGAAAGAACATTCAACAATATCTTACAGGTATAAAATATTTGCCTAAAGCTTCAATAAAATAACTCTTAGAAAAACTTATATCATGCATGGAAGTAATAGGGCCAGACGCCTAGGCTACTAAGTCTCGCGGAGGGCAAGATCGGTTACCTAAAACACCGAACTAAAAACTAACGGCATTATATAAGCATAACAAACCGGGAACGTCGCTCTAGCTAACTAAATGACCCATAAATAGCGAGCGATAGCATCCAGGATGCCTCCGGTAGGCAACAGCTCTTGTTTACGTTAATATCACTTTTGATTTAATTTAAAACGACAAGAGCTTACATTTATACATAATAAAGATAATACTCAACTTTCCAGAGGCAGAAGAGGCCGGAGAAGTCATCAAAATGTTGAATTAAATAAAAAATATCGAGAGAACACAAGGGAAAAAACCGAGTAGTAGAGCTACACGAAAAGGAATAAAGAGGCTAACGCCTTCATCAGATACACACTGGAAACGGAATAGGAGAGATGCCTTATGAGTGGGTCTCTTTTCATTCTCGTTTCAGATTCTTGTCACTGTAACCCCTCGAAGGGTTAATACTGTTCGGGGTGAAGATAGCTATGTGACGTGTCAAGAATGAGTCCTCTGATATTATGCGATATCCCTGTGAGATTATTTAGGGATATTCGCTCCAGGAGTTAGAATTCTTGATACCTTAAGGTAAAATTCTCTGGAAATATCACTGTAGTTAAATATAGGAACTTCCTTCAGGACGATATGGCCTAAGCCCAAAAATATATATATACATATATGCACTTTGATATATATGGTCAGTCTTTCCTTGATTATGATGTAGTTATGAAGCAGTACCTTCGAGTCACAACAAAAATAAAGTGATAGCTACTGATGAATATTTGTTTTTAGAACATGTTGATCGAATTTTCAAAATGATAAAAAAAAAACCCATTTGGTAGAACACGTTTTCTGGTTTTCCACAAAATCACGTGACATACGTCTCAATTTTTGCCATATGATTTCCGCATATTATGCAGGCATTGGGGTGTTTTAAATTCATAAAATTTCTTATGGACAATTTTGATCTTAATCTGCTTTAAAGTTGGTCACTATTATAAAACATGATAATCATCATCATCATCAACATCAACATCATCACCATCATCATCATCATCATCATCACTATCATCATCAACACCTTCATCATTGTAATAATAATAATAATAATAATAATAATAATAATAATAATAATAATAATAATGTTTTTTTAAAACCTTCTTAATTTCATAAATCTAATAAATGCGCACATATTCGGGACATTACAAGAAAATTCTAAATTTTTCCGTAATATCATTAGTTTGAAAATTATTATAATGAAGAGAGGGTGCCATAAAATCCTTAGGAATAGATCGATAGCTGTATTACTTAAGATAAACCGTAAAAATATATAATAATTCGGTAAATGCACATAAAATGTGGGGTGGATAGCTTCAGCAATGCAAAGCAACGCCCCAATTCTCAGGTTAATGTTTTTTATTGTAATTAGGAAGGAACTTCCTGAACTAATTCGTTATCTATGGGGATAATATGACCTTCAGAAAATAGATGTCGGTTGAATAAAATACTCAGCTTTATTCTTTAATAAAATAACAAAACATTAATTTACGTTCATTACTGAATCCTATAAATATGAATATTCTTACCTTAACCACACGAAGCGGAGCATATCACATTAGTAAAAGACAATGTACCGTATGTGTTTCACACACACTCTTGGGCTACACTGTAACGGTATTTTCTTTTTTATTGTATATCTTGCTCTATATCTCACTGTTAACAGAACCTGTTTAAGCCTGTCTTTCCTTGAATTATTTTGTTTGAATTCTGGTGACCATCTAGTCCTGAACCTGCTGTATATAAACTGGTTATCTGTCGAAAATGAAGTTAGTTGCATTTACCTAGCCTCTCAGTTACATCCTAACCGCTCACTCTCACATTAGGGACACATCAAAGTGACCAGCTCCCTCCAACCTTCTTCCCACACTACCGTGTTTTAATGTTTGATGATGCCACCTCCGACCCTGACTCTCCTATCAACACTATTCCCAAGAACTTACCGGCCTTCGCCAGTCCAGAAGCATTCGTGTGCTTTCAGCCCACAGGGGTCTAATTCTGCATCTGTGCTCATTTCCTCTCACATTTCAACCTCCTGGTTGATGTCGCTCACCGAGGATAGTCAATGCAGATTCTTACTTGTCGACACCTTTTCAATCTACCCCTCCGACCTCACTATCCACATCAGTGCACTAGGAATGCCTATGCCTACCTCCTTACGATATACTCAGGAATTTTCCATACAGAACTTTACCAAACGCCCACGGTTTCTGCCAGATATGTTATCTATCATCATATAAAGATGACAGGGCTCTCAGTTTCGCCAGATTCACGCATTTGGCATCGTATCGTTTGGCAGCTACTAAACTAATGTTTGGAAAAATAGAAGAAATAGGCTTTTGCAAAATGTCTTAAGCCTAGTCTCGTCACCCTTACACATGGTCCTGAAGAAAAAGGTTGTCTATATCCATGTATGGATTACAAGTGCATGAACATGCAGACATGTCCGGATCACTATCCCCTCCCAAACATCAGGGACGTGACTTCCTACTTGCATAAAGCGAAAGTTTTCTCCGCATCGACCTCCTGAAGGGATTTTATCTCCAAGACCGCCATCACCACCCTCTTCGGTACGTACACCTTCATTTACTCCTGTTTTGGCCTTCATAATGCTGGGGTTAATTTTCAATACTTCATTGATGGCATCTTAGGGGATCTTCCCTTATGTATATGTTATATGGATGACCTATTTATGTTCTCTTCCTCTAAAGAAGAACACATCCGTCTCCTATACATCATATTCGACCGCCTACAACAGAACGATCTTGTAGTTCAGTACGACAAGCATACCTTCAGTGAAAATTATTAGGGCACAGCATCACTACTGAAGGAGTCCAAGCCCTCCTTGAGAAGGTAGCAGTCATTCAGAACTTTTGCTCACCCTCGACCATTAAAGCACTGCAAGAACTCTTGGGCATGATCAACTTTTATCACCGTTTCCTGACAGCCATCACTGCCACTCTTGCCCCCTCTCTATGCCTCCATCAAGGATAAGTTGAAGGCTCGGAAGTGGGGTCACTTTCAGAACGATCTTGCAGTTCGGTACAACAAGCATACCTTTCGTGAAAATGATTAGGGCACAGCATCACTACTGAAGAAGTCCAACCCCTCCCTGAGAAGGTAGCAGCCATTCAGAACTTTTGCTCACCCTCGACCATTAAAGCACTGCAAGAACTCTTGGGCATAATCAACTTTTATCACCGTTTCCTGACAGCCATCACTGCCACTCTTGCCCCCTCTCTATGCCTCCATCAAGGATAAGTTGAAGGCCCTGAAGTGGGGTCACCTTCAAGAATTGGTCTTCTGCTACGCAAAAGTACCCTATTAATCACTTCTGCTCTTACTTTTCCCATGACATGTACCCCTCTTTTTCTCTCCCTCGATGCCACGACATAGCAGGTGGTTAAGAGCTTGCCTTGCCCATGGGTCTTTTTAAGTAGAAAATTGTCCAAGGTGAATTGCTACGGTACATTTGGCTGTCCGTCACTTTTGCCACTTCTTAGAAGGTACGCCCTTCGTTACTCGCATGGACCACATGCCTCTAGTGCATGTCTTCACTCGACAGTAGGAGGGACTTGTCTGCCTGCTAATGCCAAAATCTCTCCACCATTGCTGAGTACAATTGCACCTTTCAACACATCCCTGGGGAAATGACTTCCATTGCTGATGCTCTATCAAGAAACACACTACCACCATTCACCTAGGACTGGATTACAATGCCTCGGCAGAATCCCAACGAAAAGATCCAGAGTACCAAGCATGTAGGAAATCCTGCACATCTCTCCGTTGAGAATATTGCTCAAGACGACTGCAACACCACCCTCCTCTGTGATGTTAGTAACGGTAGACCACGACCATGGATACCTTCTCCCATGTACCAACAAGTGTTTGATTTCATTCATAGCCATTTACAGCCCTTGCACTGATCTACTATACAGCTACTGAAGAAGTTCATTTGGCATGGCATTACTAGGAACGTGAAAGTTGGTTACGTGCCTGTACTTCATGCCAAACTTCATAAGTACATTGACACATGGCTTCAGGAGTGAGCACTTTTCCTTAACCTCAGTGTCGTTTTGCTCACATTCACGTCAATATAGTAGGTCCCCTACCCACATCACAAGGAACCGTTTCCTGTTTACTGTCATCGACCACTCCACGTGTTGGCCTGAAGCCATTCCCATTGAAACTGTAATGTATGCCTTATGTGCATCTGCCTTACTCTCAAGGTGGATAGCAAGATTTGGTATCCCTGAGCATAATACCTCTGACAGGGGTACCACTTTCACCTCTCAATTGTGGACATCATTAGCGAATTTCTTGGGAATCTCCCAACATCAGAAAACCACTTATAATCCTGCTGATAACGGAAGGGTTGAACGTTTTCATTGTACCTTCAAAGCAGCTTTGAAGTCCCATTACAAGGACTCCATCTGGTTTATTTAGCTTCCCTGGGACCTCCTGGGACTAAAGATGCCCTGGATGTGTCGGCAGCTGAAATAGTGTATGGCAACCCGTTGGTCATCCCTGATGAATTTTTTTCCGTCTGCAACCTCCTCCGACAAATTCCAGTGCCCACGTCACGTTGTGTGTAAATTTACTCTATGCTGCCAAACTTACAAGCCCCCAGCTAGGCAAGACATACAGACAGATTAATACTCTGCAACACACATTTTTCTGTGCAATGACACAAGAAAGCCACCGCAAATGCCCCTCTGACACGGGCCCTGTCCTCGTGATCCGTTACAATCCGAAGGCTTTGTTAATCAACATTCGTGGCAAAGAAGACTTGGTTTCCATTTATCGCTAAAACCTGCATATCTCCTGCAAGGTGACCTACCTACAGTGTGCTTTTCAAGAACAAGGCATCCCATTTTCCATGTATGTCTTTTTTAGGGGGGAGACATGTACCGCACATGTTTCACACTTGCTCGTACATTGTAACACTATTTTCATTTTTATTGTATATCTAACTTTACACCTTACTGTTGACAGAACCTGCTTAAGCCTGTCTTGGTTTGAATTATTTTGTTTTAATTTTTTACATCTTGTCCTGAGCCTGTTTATTGTAAACTCACTATCTGTTGAAAGAAAGTTAGTTGCATTCACCTTGCCTTATATTTGTAACATAACGGGTTACTCTCACAACAATTATACTAAGAGCAATTTAGTGTAAGTGCTCTGTTCACAATTATCTATCTTTTATGTTTCACAGGCCAGTTTAGAACTCTCTTTTTACAAAAATTCACCTTTGAAATATATTTTTTTCTTGTTAATTGGAATATGTTAATTCGATTTAAATGTAGTAGTTACGACCATTCTGAATACTTAATCTTCATTGAACAAAGATTCTCACCTGTTTATTAAACATGATGGTCAAAGAACGCAGTAATGTATTTGTCAAAATATTCAAAAGAAAATATCCTTTTCGATCTAGATTGAATATATAAATTTTTATAAGAAATTAACACTTCTCATTAAATGTAAGAGCTGGTTTACACCATTCTTCCTATATTAATTCAGACACATAGGAGTTAGTCTTGATGTTGCTAAAAAGGACAATTCCTACATTACTCAAAAGCTTCGGCTTCAGTCAAAGAGAAGAAAATTAACAATTGACTTATGACATCCCTGCAATTCCAATCATAACTGATGCACAGTGCATGCATATGCCAGACCTAACGTTAGATGACCCTAATCTTTAGTTTAGGCACAACATAGAAATACGTGTGATTGTTTTATGGGAAAGGGGGATATATCTCCCGATTTCGAATATTTTTTTTTTCAAAGCTTATATTAAATCACTCTCATATTCGTTCGTGGGTCGCTGTCTTTGCTTCAAATCTTGCTTTCATTGTTTTCACTTTAAACTTCAGTTACTTTTTATATCTTTTTACTGTAAATCCAAAGTCACTGGCTCATCAAGGTCATAGGCCGTCAAATCTAAAAGCATCATGAATAATTTCATAAACTCATCAGGCTAGAAAACGGAAGCAAAGATGAACTATCAAAAAGAGATAATCATTTTATGGGAATTTGAAAGAGGGGAATGTTCACTAGAATTCTCCGTCGTCTTTGATCTATTGAAAAAAACGTTTTCTAATTTTCATAGACAAAAAAATATCTTTAGTTTTTTACATAACACGGTCATCTCTCTCTCTCTCTCTCTCTCTCTCTCTCTCTCTCTCTCTCTCTCTCTCTCTCTCTCTCTCTCTCTCTCTCTCTCTCTCTCTCTCAATATGAAGGGCTCGATCAGAGAATGACATTTGTTTAACGTCAATCCTACTAATCACCGTCGATGTGTTGCCAAACGGACACAATTTTGTTTTCGTGTAGTATGATGTTGCAGTTATTTCATTGTCAATTTCAGTATGAACGAATCACATTTAAAGAAGAATTACTACTTAATTAGTGGAGATGTAGATATAGATCTATATAAAGCTCGTACTTTAACACACACACACACACACACACACACATATATATATATATATATATATATATATATATATATATATATATATATATATATATATATATATATATATATATATATATATATATATATATATATATTTATATACATATATATGTGTGTGTGTGTATGTGTGTACGTTCGTATATATATATATATATATATATATATATATATATATATATATATATATATATATATATATATATATAGATATATATATAAATATATATATGTCTCTCTGTAAATTCCAAGTGAAGTGGAAACATCAGTGGTCGATTAATGGGCTTCATTACTAAGATGATTAAAGACATGTCTAAGACCTTTGTCCTGCAGTGGACTAGAAACGACGTTATTTTTTGTTGTTGTATATTATACAGTAAATATATATATATATATATATATATATATATATATATATATATATATATATATATATATATATATATATATATATATATATATATATATATATATATATATAGATAGATATATATATAAATATATATATATATATATATATATATATATATATATATATATATATATATATATATATTTATATATATATCTATCTATATATATATATATATATATATATATATATATATATATATATATATATATATATATATATATTTACTGTATAATATACAACAACAAAAAATAACGTCGTTTCTAGTCCACTGCAGGACAAAGGTCTTAGACATGTCTTTAATCATCTTAGTAATGAAGCCCATTAATCGACCACTGATGTTTCCACTTCACTTGGAATTTACAGAGAGACAGTCTGCAATAGTGAAATGGTTCCAATACTCTTTGAATTCCAGATAGGGATCACCATCCATGGCTAACTGAAGTCTAGCAATAACACGTTTGCTGTAATAGGGTACCAAACGGGCTTCTAAGTTGTTATTGACACGATAGTCCATCTGCTGGATAAGTTTTGTGTTTGGAGGAAAACCATCACATCTGTTCTCAGTCAGTACCTGGCAGATACTGGACGTCCCCAGTCATCTTTTATTTTTTTTTCCTTAGTGAAAACCACTAAATAAAGTTGTCAAATCATCCTGTGTTGGTTTAGATAGGTGTAGATGGTGTATCTAAGGGAGTTTCCCCGATGCTTAGTCCTGGTTTCTCAGCCATACCCGTAGAAGATTTAAAAAGTCGGAAGAGAGATTTAATTTCTCCTACTTAAGCTTAAGACTTGAGTCAAATTTAGGTAACACTTATGTGGTGCGGTCCACTTTGTGGCTTGTAATCAGTATAAAGAAAGTAGCTTGAGCTGGCAACTAAATCACTGCTATAGAACTGTAAGGTTTAAACCCTGTATGGCTGGTCTCTCTAAAGGTTATAATAAATATCTGTGTGGGGATACCTTACAGTGGTAAAAGGGTTTACGTACTGCCATGATCAGCAAACCTCTACTAGTCAGGGCGACCCATACTATATTGGTTTGCTGCAAGCAACCACACGGACATCTCCCATCATCACCAATCTGCACTGGCCAGATTAGTGATAAAATCTGGTCAAACCCCTCATGATCTATAACATTGTAATAAGACCAGTGTCAATGTATGGATCGGAAAACTGGGTTCTAAGACGAAAAGCGGAGGCATAACCTGAGAGAACAGAGATGAAAATGCTCAGGTGTATCATAGGAATATATCTGCTTGAAAGATTTGAAAATGGTGAAATAAGATGAATACCAGGTATAAAGAATATTACATAGATAATAAGATTGGACCTACTGAGATGGTGTGGGCACTAGTTGAGGATGGATGGTAGGAAGTGAGGATGGCTTGGGAGGAACCTGTTATGGGGAGAATTTAAAAAAGGAAGCAGAGAATTAGATGGCAAAATATGGTGAAGAATGATATGGAGAGAAGAGGTGTGGTGGCAGCAGATGCCTTGTCATAGGGCAGCGGATGCCTTGTCATAGGGCACCCCATAATGTAGGAATAAGGGTGGGAAAGGAGGATATATATATATATATATATATATATATATATATATATATATATATATATATATATATATATATATATATATACATATATATATATATATATATATATATATATATATATATATATATATATATATTTATATATAAAGTATATATATATATATATATATATATATATATATAAATATATATATATATATATATATATATATATATATATATATATATACATGTATATATATATATATATATATATATATATATATATATATATATATATATATATATATATATATATATATATATATATATATACTCTTTCTCTCTCTATTCATGAAAATACTCTCCATATAAACGTATATTGAATCTTGAGGTAGTTCAGGCACAATACTTCATGTGAGCTGACACAGGTAAAAGCAGCTTTCGTTTCGAGTGAAAAACTGTTTACATAGGTTCTACGGCCTACCTCCCCGCTTTTCTTTGGGACTATTACATAGTATGCAGTGATCAACATCAAAAGCCTTAGAAAAGTCGAGGGGAATAGTATCGCTTTTAATTCTTGATTGAGAGAGAGAGAGAGAGAGAGAGAGAGAGAGAGAGAGAGAGAGAGAGAGAGAGAGAGAGAGAGAGAGAGAGAGAGAGAGAGAGAAAGGGGGGGAGCTCTTGTTTAGATTAATAATTTTGGTCTATTGACATGCGAAACATGATTAGTCTACATGTTATTATAATGCTGAACTCTTGTAGATATATGTAAATCAAAACAGGAAAGAATAATAAAATTTTATGATCGAAAAATAATATATTGACAGTAAATTCATAATTTGTTAAAGTTCACCTTTTTGAAACTTTCAACTGTAAGTCCTTATGGAATAAAATTTTTGAGTGATTAATTTAAAGAAGGTAAATTTTATTTCCAAAATATATTACCAATTAACTAGGGTTTTTTTAAATCATGAAAGAATTCTCTTTTGTAGATGATAAAAAAAAACCATTTGTAAATGCAAATTTCTTTGTTTATAACCGAGACACTCATTACAATATTGTATTTTCTATTCATCCAAACGATGATAAGTAACTAAAAACTAAAATGAGAAGGAATTTATATATATAAACTTTGACATAGTAATTAAGCAAAAATAACAGGACATGTGGTTTATGCAATGGCAACAGTATGCTTTGTTAGTGCATAAAAGTAATAAAATCCAGTAAAAAGGGAGTCTTAAAAGGCCTCTACGGACAGAAAGAAGAGTTGCACTATTTCCGAGTTGGGATACCTTAATGTGGTGAAAGGGTTTAAGTATCGCCATGATCACCAAAGCTATATTAGTCAGGGCCACCCATACTAGGTTTATTGGCTGTGAGCTATCACATAAATGTCTCATACCATCAGCAAACCGCAGTGGCCAGAGTGGTGATGAAAACTCGCCAAACTCCGGACATATATAAAGACGTATCTGAATCCATTGTCGTGCAGTGGACTAGAAAACGCTGCAATTGTAGTTGATGTTGTTGAACACTTGGAACAGGGCACCAAAAGATGTTTACTTTAAAGGATGAAAATGGAAATATCCTCAGTAGAGATTGAGTGATAAAAATTGCAGAGGATTTCTCTACAATGCTATAAAATAGTGATATAAAAAAAAAAACTTCACCAATAGAAATGATGAAACACATGAGCCGGTACCAAAACGTACCAGTAAGAGAAGTAAAGAAAGCATTAAAAGACATGAAAAGAGGCAAGACAGCAGAAGAAGATGGCTTAATAATTGATTTAACAATAAATGGAAGAGATTTCATAGTAGTAAATCTTGCTGAACTCAACACTAAAAGGGAGACACATAAGACCTGGAAAATGTCCCCCTAATAAGTTTACTATCTATAACAGATTAAATATTTATAAAAAAAAATCCTATTAGGCCTAAGAGAAAGACAGTTAAACTTTAATTAAGAAACCGAGAGAACAGACAGGCTTTAAAAGTGGGTATTCAACAACTGACCATATCCATGTAATTAACCACCTAATGAAAATAATTAACAAAGTAAAACAAACCTCTATGTATGGCAATTATAAACTATGAGATAGTTTTTGATTCAGTCAAAAGCTCAACAGTAATGAAAGCCCTTCAAAAAAGAGGAATAGAAGAATCTTATGTTAGAACATTGGATAATATCTATACAGGAAGAACAGCAATCATAAAATCAAATAAAGTGAGAATATTCCGTTTGATAAAGTAGTTAGACAAAGGAGACCCTTATTGACAGCATGCCTGGAAGACGTTTTTAAGAATTTAGATTGGAAAAATATAGGAATGAATATTAATGGGGAATACCTTAACAACTTAATAATTGCAAATCACATAGTAGTATTTAGTGAATCATGAGAGGAAATACAAAAGATGATAGAAGATTTGAATAGAGAAATCAGAAATGTAGGACTGAAAATTCATATGAGTAAAACTAAGATAATGTACAATGAAAATGCGGAAACAACAAATAAGAGAATATTAATGACTATACGTACATAAGACAGACAGTAAGCCTACCCCCGAAACATGAGACAGAAATTAAAAGCATAGCATGGAGAACATTTGGTAAACAAAATTATATTATGAAAAAGTAAAATGCCACCTTATCTAAAATGAAAGTACTTAATGAGATGGTACTACCAGTATTAACTTATGCATAAGAAACTTGGAGCCTTACTAAAGCCTTAAATCGTAATCTAGTTACAACTCAAAGAGCTATGAAAAGAATAATGATGGGAATAACACCAGGAGACAGAAAAAGTGCAGCATGGATCCCAGAGCAAACTAAAGTAAAGGATATTCTAATAACATGCAACTAAAAAAAATGGAAATGTGCTGGACATATAATGAAAATGACAAACAATAGAAAGACCTTAACAATAACCAAATTAGTCTCTAGATATTGTAAAAGAAGCAGGAGAAGGAAAAGAAGACAATGGATTGACGAACTGAGAAAGTTTACGGGTCTGGACTGGCACAGAAAGACCATAAACAGACGCCAGTGGAAGGACATGTCTGAGCGTCTTGTTCTGCAGTGGACAAGTAACGGTTGATGATGATGATGATGATGATGATGATGTATATATATATATATATATATATATATATATATATATATATATATATATATATATATATATATATATATATATATATATATATATATATATATATATATTTATATATTATGTATATATATATATATATGTATATATATATGTATATATATATATATATATATATATATATATATATATATATATATATATGTATGTATATATATATATATATATATATATATATATATATATATATATATATATATATATACATGTATATATATATATATATATATATATATATATATATGTATATAGATAAATATATATATATATATATATATATATATATATATATATATATATATATATATATATATATATATATATATATATATATATATATATTCTTATTCATTCCGTATATTATGCAGCATTGGACTTTTAAATCTCAAAAATAGTTAATCTAAACCCTCCCTTTTGTTTTTTTTAATTCGTTTCCTCTCTACCCTCTTTGGATTAGGGTACTTCATTATTTCTTTATCGCTTTGCATCTGCTTCAAAAATAATCCCTTGTGTCTCTAATGAACTGACTATTTCATCCCCCTGCAACTGCCACATTGTAATTACAGAGCATAACAATGAACATCGTTAAGTAGGCTTACATAGTAATTTAAATACCTTTTTTTTTCATATCAAGTTTTAGAATTTTAATGATTATTACCGTTGAAAGTGGGAAAACGTAAAGCAAACGTGAAAAAACTAAAAGGCAGATGGATAAACTGATAATTAAATATTCTAGTTCCATTGGGTGTAAAGCTTTTAATGTGCAGTAACTTAGGAAAGTAACTTTTACCCTTTCACTCATCAATCAATAGTTAATTCCCTAGTTTTACTCCAGTTTCTCCCTAAGTTATGTGTTACATGACATTGAAGCCCTTGAGAGCAACCTAAGTATGTATCAACTTATATAGAATATAAATGACTTTGTTAGCTAAATGCAATGGGCAAATTTATCAAGGTTATTTACACTTCTGAAATGTGTATCATTCTTATAAACTGTGATAACCGTTACCATGTTCTAATGTCACTCACTGATGCTTATTATTATTATTGCTACTGTTATTATTTTTATTATTATTATTATTATTATTATTATTATTATTATTATTATTATTATTATTACTATTATTATTATTATTATTATTATTATTATAAGCTAATATACAACCATAGTTGGAAACCCAGGATGTTATAAGTCCAATGTCTACGGCAGAGAAAAATATCCCGGTGAAGTAAGGAAATAAACTACAAGAAAAGTGATGAACAATTGAAATGAAAATATTTCAAAAAAATTAACAACGTTAAAATGAAAACTTCACAAAAGCAATAGGATGATAAATAAGATAGAATAGTGCGCTCGAGGGTACCCTGAAGCAAGAAAAATCTACCCCAAGACAGTGGAAGACCAAAGTACAGAGGCTGTGGCACTACCCAAGACTAGAAAACAAGGGTTTAAATTTGAAGTGTCTTTCTCCTAGAAGTCCTGCTTACTATAGCTAAAGAGTATCTTCCACCCTTACGAGCGGAAAGTAGCCACTGAACAATTACATTACAGTAGTTAACCACTTGAGTGAAAAAAGAAATGTTTGGTAATATCAGTGTTGTCAGGCGTATGAGGACAGAGGAGAATTTGGAAAGAATACACCATACTATTCGGTGTATGTATAGGAAAAGAAAAAAATTGCTGTAACTAAAGAGAGAGATCCAATGTGGTACTGTTTGGCCAGTCAAAGGACCCAATAACTCTCTAGAGGTAGTATATCAACGGGTGGTTGGTGCCCTTTTCAACCTATATATAGAATCACCAGGCAGGTCCTTATAGGTTATGTTACAAGGGCTGGAGAAAAAGTTCAATTGTCTACAAATTACGTTCTGAACCATTCGGGTTTTCTAAGTCTCTTTCTTCTGCAGTCATTGGATTATGCCCTTCTTCAGATCCTTCACAACAGCAGTGTGACGTGCTGAGAGAAGGTTGTGACTCAAGGACAGGATGAAAGCAACTGAGTAACTTTATTACAGAACACTCTCCTTTATATACAAAAACTCAATGCAACAGAAAATTTCCTGTTCAAACCGACACTGCATCGGTTAACAGTTAACGGTGAGAAAAACATGCATGTTATTTCAGTTCTTTTTAGTGCGAGGGGAGAGCGAAGATACAAGTATAATATATACACAAAATGAAATGTCGTTACTATGTACGATCGTGTGACACACAGTTCGTACATGGCTCCTCCCCTAAAAATTACATACTGTACATGTTAAAGAGGGCACCCTGAACTAGAGAGGCGAACTGTAGGTGGGTCATCTGGCAGGAGATAAGCAGGTTTTAGACGATCAATGGAGACCCAGTCTTCTTTGCCACGAATGTTTAGTAGGAATGCTTTCGGATTGCGTCGGATCACAAGGAAAGGGCCCGTGTAAGGGGGCGTTAGCGGTGGCTTGCTAGTGTTATTGCGCAGGAAGACGTGCGTTGCAGAGTGCAAGTCTGTCGGTATGTGATGCTTCGCTGGGGGCTTGTAAGTCTGGCGGCATGGAGTAAATTCTCCCACGACGTGATGTATGCGCTGGATATCGTTGGAGGAGGTTGTAGAAGGAAAAAATTCGGCAGGGACGACCAACAGGTTGCCATACACCATTTCAATTACCGAAACGTCGAGGGCGTCTTTAGGAGTGGTCTTTAGTCCCAGCAGGACTCCGGGAAGCTGAGTAAACCAGTTGGAATCCTTGCAGCGGGACATCAAAGCTGCTTTGAGGGTGCGATGAAAACATTCAACCATTCCATTAGCAGCGGGGTTGTAGGCAGTTGACTGATGTAGGGTGATGCCCAGGAGATTCGCTAATGATGTCCACAATTGAGAGGTGAAAGTGGTACCCCTGACAAAAGTAATATGCTCAGGGATACCAAATCTTGCAATCCATCCTTAGAGTAAGGCATATGTACATGAGGTGGACGTTGCAGTTTCCATGGGAATGGCTTCAGGCGGACGAGTGGAGTGGTCGATGACGGTAAACAGGTAACGATGTCCTTTTGATGTGGGTAGGGGGCCTACAACGTCGATTTGAATGTGTGCGAAATGACGCTGAGCTTGAGGAAAGGTGCCCACTCCTGTATACGTGTGTCGATGTACTTTGGAAGTTTGGCAAGAAGTACAGGTGCGGACCCAATCCCTAGCATCCTTAGAAATGCTGTGCGAAATGAACTTCGTCTTCAGCAGCTGTGCTGTAGAATGGCACGAGGGATGTGAAAGGCCGTGAATGAAATCAAACACCTGCCAGCGCATGGGAGCAGGTATCCATGGTCGCTGTCTACCAGTACTGACATCACAGAGGAGGTTGGTGTTGGAGTCTTCGAGGGGGAAGTCTTGCCAACGGAGTGACGTGCAGGATGTCCTACATGCTTTATACTCTGGTTCCTGTCGTTGGGCTTCAGCCAAGGCGTTGTAATCCAATCCCAGTTGAATGGCAGCTAAAATGTTTCTTGACAGGGCATTGTCAACGTGTTTCATTTTCCTAGGGATGTGTTGAAGGGTGCAATTGTATTCAGCCACAGTGGAGAGATGTCGGCGCTGACGTGCGGACCAGGCGTTAGACTGTCGAGTGAAGGTGTGCACCAGAGGCATGTGGTCTGTGCTAATGACGAAGGGAGTACCTTTTAAGAAATGAAGAAAGTGAGGGACAGCCAAGTGCACCGCCAGCAATTCGCGATCGAAGGTAGAATAACCCCATTCTGCCTTGGACAGTTTTCTGCTGAAGAAGGCCAATGGGCGGGGCGTGCCGTTGACCACCTGCTCGAGTACTGCACCAATAGCGACGTCGCTGGTATTGGTGGAGAGAATTGATTGATTGATTTAAAGTTTTCAGGCATCCTGACATCTAAGGTCATTGGTGGAGAGAAGGAGAGGGGTATGTGGGATAGAAAAAGTGAGAGCCGCAGCGGTTGATAGGGCCTTCGTTGCATTGCAGAAGGCAGCTTCTTGAAAGGGACCCCACTTCAGGTCCTTTGCTGGCCCTTGAGGGAGGCGTAGAGGGGAGCAAGAGTGGCGGTAATGGCTAGCAGAAAAGGGTGATAATAGTCGATCATGCCCAATAATTCCTACAGAGCTTTGACGGCTGAGGGCGCGGGGATGTCCTGAACGGGTGCTACCTTCTCAGGGAGGGGATGAACTCCTTCAGGAGTGATGCAGTGCCCTAAGAACGACACTTCGTTGGCGCCAAAGGTACACTTGTCGTACCGGACTACAAGACCGTTTTGTTGCCGGCGTTCGAGCACGATGCGCAGGTGACGGAGCTGTTCCTCTTCTGAGGAGGAGAACACAAGTATGTCGTCCACATAACATGCACAAAAGGGGAGGTCCCCTAATATGCCATCCATGAGATGTTGAAACGTGGCCCCAGCATTACTAAGGCCAAAACACGAGTATTTGATGGTGTTTGTACCCAACGGAGTGGTGATGGCGGTCTTGGGGATGTCTTCTGGGATCATAGGCACCTGATAACACCCCTTCAGGAGATCGAGCGTAGAGGAAACCTTCGCTTTGTGTAGGTAGGAGGTCACGTCGGCGATGTTTGGGAGGGGGTAGTGATCCGGTTCTGTTCTCATGTTCAGACGCCTGTAATCCCTGCATGGACGGAGGAAGCCGTCTTTCTTCAGAACGATGTGTAAGGGTGACAACCATGGGTTGGAGGCCTTTTGGCAAAGGCCCGTTTCCTCAATTTCGGCGAATATCTGTTTGGCGGCTGTCAATCGTTCCGGTGCCAGATGTCTAAATTTTGCGAAGACTGGGGGTTCCGTTGTCTTGATATGGTGATAAATACCGTGCTTGGCTGGAGCCGTGGGCGTTTGGCGAAGTTTTGGACGGAAAACTTCCGGGTACGACGTGAAGAGGTGGGCGTAGGCATCCGTGGGTGCGCCGATGTGGAGAGCGAGGTTGGAGGGGGCAGGTTGAAGAGGTGTTGACAAGTACGAGTCTACGTTGACCAATCGTCGGTGGGCGACATCGACCAGAAGGTGGAAATGAGAGAGGAAATCCGCACTAAGGATTGGCAATGTGAGGTCAGCAACGAGAAACTTACAATTAAATTTACCGTTTCCAAACGATAATGTGAGGTTCTCGTAACCGTAGGTGGGTATCGCAGATCCGTTGACAGCTACCAAGCGGACGTCGGCAGATGTAGATAATATGTTGATAGGATGTTTCTATTGACCATAATGATTACCTGGAACATAGATGAAGAATTGTTAGTAATTATTTCTCAGCTGATCCCATCTTTGGTCGTCAATTTTTCTTGGTGGGATTTAATGATACATTGGTATTCTTAAAGTACACTTTAATAAATCTTGTGACTACATTGATCTATGACAGCCGACTCCTAAGTGTGTGTGGAGCGTCATACACAATCTGACAAAACCAAAACATGGCTAAACAAAAGAGCATCGCTCTCAAAAGACTTAAATTCTACTCCAGTACAAAACTATAAAGAATTACATCCTATCTTTGAGGTAATCAATAAATGTTTGAATCCTAATACCAAAATAAATCATTACACTTTTGTACAAAGCATAACATGTTTTAATCCTGCAATATGATGCAATGTTGCGCAATACCTGTAACACTTGAAATAATATAGTACATTATTACAATAATGCATAACAGTAGACAGACTACGTCGTGTCCTGAAGAGTTCCCATGGCAAAAGAGAACGGCAAGCACCCGTGTCCACCAAAAATCGCACCCCTTTTCCTGCATCATGTAAAAAGAAAAGATTAGAAACACGGGAGGCAACCGCCACGAACGATGGGCTACTTACACGTGTTTTGGCCACTGACAATCCTTGGCACATTTCTTCGCGCTTGCCCCGAATCTGAAGTGGTAGTAGCAAAAGTGTGGGAGGTAGGAAGTGGCTGTAGAAGTTGTTGGATGGGGCGCGAGCGAGTGGTGGGTGATGGGTGGCTTTGTCGCCGCTTCGGTATGTCACAGGGTAGGCGTATATGCCCTACGGCATTCACGTCAGCTTCGGTTGATGTTGAATAGGCGTCCTCTTCGTCAGGAGTGGAGGCGTTGATGGAGGTCTTGAAGTGGCTGTCCATAAGGGCATTGGCTTTGGTCATCAAGTCCTTTATGGGTAAGCTATCGACATTGGGTATGGCAGCAAGTACAGGTTCGGGTAAACGGTGTATCCAAAAGGTTCACCTCACTAGGAGAGCCGTCTGCGGCAGGTTGCAGGCGAGCGATAATGGTCATTTACCTGAGGGCGAGCAAAGCCCTTAGGTCCCCTCGCTATTGTTGCGAGAGCTGAAAAAGCTTTGCTATAAGGGCGGCTGGCGACGGCGAGTACTGCTGCAGAAGGTATGTTTTGAGGGCGTCATACTCTATTGGGGTGTCTCCTTGTTCACAACGCTAGTCGGATATTTCCGGGAAGGTATCCTCAGGTATCGCCGCGAGAACCTAATCTGCTTTGGTGGTTGAGCGAGTCACGTCCTTCATGCAAAACTGGATTCTGTGCGCTGAAACCATGCAAACACCTCTCCGCTGGCGAATGACGAAAGTTTCAATGGGGCAGTCATAGTACCAGCGAAGGAGGGGCGAGGGGGGGGTGGAAGGCGGGAGGAGCGAGTCGACTTCCGGGGTCACCAATGTGACGTGCTGAGAGAAGGTTGTGACTCAAGGACAGGATAAAAGTAACTGAGTAACTTTATTACAGAACACTCTCCTTTATATACAAAAACTCAATGCAACAGGAAATTTCCTGTTCAAACCGACACCGTGTCGGTTAACGGTTAACTGTGAGAAAAACATGCATTTTATTTCAGGTTCTTTTTAGTTCGAGGGGAGAGCGAAGATACAAGCATAATATATACACAAAATGAAATGTCGTTGCTATGTACGATCGTGTGACACACGGTTTGTACAGAAAAATCTGCCTTTTCAGAGGCTATATTCCTTGAGTCTTTATACATCACTGGAGAGTCTTTAGTTACTACATGAATTGAATGGGTAAACGTTCGACCATGTTAGCAACAACTTCCTATTCAGACAACAGTAAGTGAATTGAGCTTTATCTTGGAGGCCTAATTTGGGATGAACCTATTAAGATTCTTGGCCTCAATGATAGACGATTAGTAAGTTGCCCATGGAATAATGTCACATATGGAAACGTTCCTGCCTGGTGACCTGATGGACAGGTGTTCATAATAATAGGCATGTACCTAATTCTAATAGTCAAGCCTTCTCCATCATGAGGTTCAATATTACACATTATCCTAAAAGTTTTATTCCAGTTGTGGAATAGTTGAATCGGTAGAACTTCAAAAGTTCAAACTTGCAGCGAATGTTTTTTATGTTGAACAAGCTGACATAAGTCTTTTTTTAGTTATAATATGAAATATATGTTTTGATGTTACTGTTTTTAAAATATTTTGTTAGTTGTTAATTATTTCTCATATGGTTTATTTAATTCCTTATTTCCTTCAATCACTGGGCTATTTTTCCTGTTGGAGCCCTTGGGCTTATAGCATCTTGCTTTTCCAACTAGGGTTGTAGCTTAGCTAATAATAATAATAATAATAATAATAATAATAATAATAATAATAATAATAATAATAATAATAATAATAATAATAAAGCTTGATAGTTTTTTGTAGTGTCTGCATCCTTACATTCTTTTTTAAGCTATGATGAAGAGGTTCGAGGGAGCCTATAGGTCTACCAAATGATTATTAATAGTCATTGCTTGGACCTCCCTTGTCCTAGCTTGATGGAGAGGAGGCTTGGGCACTGATCATATGTATCTAGGGCCCGTCTCTAAGGCATCGTCATTCTCCCTAGCCTGAACCATTCTTGAGCAACCTTTATACCTTTAAATCACACCCCTTCCTTCCCTTTGAAAGAAATGGTATCAGTAGTGTGCAGTCATTTGGCTTCTCAGAAAGTCGTCAGAGGAAGGATTGCAAGACCTCAGTTCTGATGCTGATCCCATTTACAGCTTGAGGGAATTGTGAACAGGAGACCAGGATCAAGCACGGTCCTAGAAATCGACATCTGACTACCAAACACCTTGGGTAGGTAGCCCAGCTCCACACCCAAAACCACCCACATCCGCTCCCCGAGCTTAAAAGGATGTAGATGGAAATGCCACATATTGTGGATTCTTTTATAATTACAGTTTAAACATTTGTGAAGACATCGTTACTGTTTTCCAACAAACCAGATTTCATCAGTATGAATGATATAGTAAGAAAAAGTCAAAACGGTTTCCCTTCATCGCGGAGATTATAGTTACAGGTAAACATGCAACAACACTAAGTGAGACCAAGAATTACTGAAGCTAGAATACCATCTTACCAAGTGACATTTCTTACTTGCCTTTTTTTTTTTTGGCTATTCTCTCTTATTCCAACGTTTATTGCATTCTCCGGGTTTTTCTCTCGTACTTTCCTTCCAGCGTTTATTGCTTGACATCTTAATAAATTTTGTAATAAAAGGAAGAATGAGGGACGGGGAAAATTTGCCCAAAGAAATGCGAGATTGAGTCCATGAAGAAGTCTTAATAAAACTTGCTTTCTTTCAGATTTCTTTTCTCCGTAATGGAAAAATTTGATATAACGTTCTCCAGCATAAATGCAACTCGTCATTCTTCTGGCAGATGCCTTTTACGACTCCCTTTGATGTGATTCTATTCCTTTGATGCACTGACAAAACACACTGAATCTATTGCATGAACCACTTGACTTGTGGGTATTGACTTTGTTACTCTGTCAAAGATAATCTTTAAATTTTTACTAATTTTAGACGTAAATCTCTTATTTTGTTAGAGTTGCTCATCATTGTTTGAATGAAAAGAAAAGACAAAAGTGTAATGAGTGTCTTGATCTTAAGCATTCACAAATGTTTTGTTTATTTCATGACCTACAATAAGAGAATTCTTTTATGAATTTAAAAAAGAAAATATACTGCTAATAAACTATCCCTCTTTAAAAATGCTTTCAAAATGATCCATTCCAAATGAAATGCCATTGACACCTAAAAGGTAAACTTTAAAGAATAATGAAATGACTGTTAGTATCTAGTATTATTTTTATATCACCTAAAATTAGATAATGTTCCTTCCTATCATTTCATCATCGTCATCATAATATCAACCTACGCGTATTGACAAAAAGGGCCTCAGTTAGATTTTGCCAGTCGTCTCTATCTTGACCTTTTAAATCAATACTTCTCCATTCAACATCTCCTACATCACGCATCATAGTCCCTTTGCCATGTAGGCCTGGGTCTTCAAACTCTTCTAGTTCCTTCTGGAGCCCAGCTAAACGTTTGGTGAGCTAATCGTTCTTTGGGAGTGCAAACTGCATGTCTAAACCATCTCCATCTACCCCTCACCATGATCTCATCCACATATGGAAGTTGAGTAATCTCTTATAGTTTATTTTCTAATCCTTTCCTGTCATTTAACTCCCAATATTATTTTGAGGGCTTTGTTCTCTAATCTACAAAATTCGTTGGATATTTCTTCATTGTCATACCACGACTCATGTCCATAAATTAACACCGATCTCACTAAACTGATATATAGACTTATTTCCATACGTAATTTTAGCCGGTTTGATTTCCAAATTTTACTTAACCTAGCCATTACCCGAATTGCCTTTTTCAATCTTTCATTAAACTCCAATTCTGAAGACCCTGTATTAAAGATCCTAGTTCCTAAATATTTAAATGATTCTATCTCATCAATTTAGATGATTCCACCTCATTAAATTGAATGATTCTACCTCATTAAATTAAGTGATTCCACCTCATTATCATTTACAGATATCCATACAATACTTCCGCCTTATGAATACATTTAGAATATGCATGTTTCGTAAGTCAATAAACTGAAATCAGTAATCAATACAAAAGCTCAAATTACTCTCTCTCTCTCTCTCTCTCTCTCTCTCTCTCTCTCTCTCTCTCTCTCTCTCTCTCTCTCTCTCTCTCTCTCTCTCTCTCTCTCTCTCTCAGAGGGAATCAGGGATTAAAAGCGATACTCTTTACCTTGGATTTTTTTAGGCTTTTGATGTTGATCACTTCATTCAATGTAACAAGGTCAAAGGAAAGATAGGAGATAGACCGTGGAACCGATCCTATGTGAACAGTGCTCTACTCAAATCGAAAACTGCTTTTACGTGTGTCAGCTTATGTGATATATTCAGAGTAATCAGTCTAAGGTCTTCTCCTTATCATCCGGATATGGGATATCATGTAAAGTTCGTTCATAGCTATATCGGCTGACGTCCTCTAAGAATAACGCAATTAAAGCTTTCCCCCTGAACACAAAGAATGTTACTATTAATAAGGACATATTGAAGTGCATTCAGAACTGTTAGAAAGAACATAACTTTGTTCGATGTCTTTATATAGAGAGAAAAACCATTCCGACATAGGACCTCAGAGCCATAACTTCTAATGATAACATTGTAATAGTTACTTTATATTTACAGGCTCCATAATGTTGTCAACACTCGGCATTCATTGTGAGAACATTCTCATGAAATATGTTGTTGGTGAGACCAGCTATGTACCAATGCTTACCAGGGTTGTTTCCAGCGGCATTTGACAGAAGGTAAACAGAGTAGGTTGAAGTGTTTCACTTTGTTGGAAAAGTGAAACACTATATGTCATAGGATATTGAATTGAAAGTTATGACATATATTAACTACCAGCGTAGCCTCAACTCTACAGAATAACTCACTATATAAAGAAAGACTCACTGAGACTTGCCTCTAAATTCATCAGCATAGCAATGAACTTCAATCTTACGCTCTTCAATTCAATCCAAAAACCGGTGTCAAATGTCCTTTCCCTATCTTACTCCGTCATGATCCAGCCAAGATTGCGTACGACCTATGGGAGTGTTTCTCTTGATGCATTCACACCATAATTAATCAACCGTTATCTGTTATCGTGACTTAAAATGGAATCACGATAGTGTATTTATAAAGACCAGTAAGCAGTCATTTATCTTTTATTTTGCAAAGGAAAAATTATGAGCATTATGCAGTGTGAGATGCGTAGAAAATTGTAATTGTTGTTTTGAATATATTTCTTTTTGTCGAAGTTTTTTGAAAAGTAAAATACATTCAATAGTTGTTTGACTCTAAGCAATCGTTAACGAGTTGTTAAAGTTTGTTTTGGCGAATGTGGGTTGCGCATGCGTGGATCCTCAGTCGTCTTTGAGTGATTTAACTCAGAATCGAGTTAGTACCGGCTCACGACTGTGACTGATAGGGTCTTGGTTACCTGCGGTATCTCAGGGGGAGGGAAGGAATTAACATACCACGAGGGGAGTTCTTACCATCATGGATTAAGCCAAGTCAAAATTTTATAAGTGTTTTGTGATGTTAGTGATATTGAAGGGCATGCATGCATGTTAGATATCGTTACTAGCAGACATTTGTAAAATAAGACGATACTTTGGGTTGCCGGATAGGAAATTTTACAATGAATAGTTAAGGTTAGTAATAAACATGAATAATTTATTCCTGGTCAAATAATGATTTAAACACAACGCAATTTTTCGATTTATTGAATGAAAGGAACAGAAAAGAATCCTTGAAAATCTGTTAAAGAACCTGGTAATACGTAAACCAAATTGGTGTAAGTTTAGGTTTCCATATTTATTGAAGATTCTATATGTTTACTATTTTTGATTCTTTTGAGTAAATATATAATGGTGCCGTGACCAGGATTATTGCGGGTGATGATTGATAACGCATATATTTAACATTGATATTGGTGTTAATACGTGAATATGTTTGATAGATGTTTTTACCAATATTACGTGTCGTGAGAAAATGTTCGTTGCGTCGGGTTGTTATGACTAGGTTGGTCTTGGCAATTTAGAAAACCGTTGACGCTGTATTTTCTTCTTTTTTTGCCGTGAATCATATGAGGAGATTGAAAATTTTATATGCGTTATACATTCTGAATTGATCAGTGTTAATCGTTGCCACTAATTAAAAACATTTAATTATGAAAAGTATTTTCCACAAGTTGTGATTTTTATTGAAAAATAATTTAAAGTGGAAATAATAATTTTGTTATGTAGTTTAGTCTCGGCAATCCGCTAATAGTTGAAAGTGAAGTTAATAAATTTGTTCTTTCCTATGGTGAAATTTTTGAGTTGTGTGATAGTGAGTTTGCGCCGACATTGATAATATCGTTGTCGCACAGGCGGCCATTTTGTCAATGATCGGGTATCCATTGATGGGTTAAACTAGTCTCGGCATTAATTAGGAATAACGTTGTCGCACAGGCGGCCATCTTGTTAATGACCGAGCAGCTTAGTTGAAGTTGTTCAAAACGAAAACTCTATGGGAAAGAATTCAATATAGTTGTGCTGTTGAAAATGTATATAATTATGGTGATAATTTTTGAATTGAATTTCTCTTGGAATGTGTTAATTAAATGCATTTAATGGGGTGGTTATATATAAAAAGAATTTGAAATTACATATTCTACATAAACAGTTGTTTGTTGAAATTGCTGAAAATTTGAAAATTTATTGGTTTTAGCTGGTTTGATAATTATCTTTGGAAAAATGTCTGATAGAGAAGCTTTGGTGAGGTCACGAGGCGGTTACAAGGGTGTAATCACCAAATGGATAAATAGGATAGACTCTGCTATTGCTGCAGGTAATGTCAATACATTGTCTTCAAATAAAGATTTAATTATGAAACAAATGAAGACTGTGCACGACTTGAATGAAAATATATTAGCCTTAACCACTGAAGAAGAGCGATTGAAAGAGGTGGAAGAGCAAGCAGAGTATGAAGTAGTAATTGGGGAACATTGGTATAAGTTGATCAATGCCATCACAGCGATATCAGGAAGTGGTTCTTCTGGAAATCCTCTGCCCACACATAAGACTAATGTTAGATTGCCGAAATTGGATCTCCCACATTTCACTGGAGATGTGTTGGAGTGGAATTCCTTTTGGGACTTATACAATGTGTCGGTACACCAGCGATGGGATTTAGAACTAATTCACAAATTCTCATATCTGCAAAGTTTGCTCACAGGAGATGCTCTAAAACTGATTTCAGGATTTAAGTTGGTAGCTGCGAATTATTCACAAGCTATATCTCTTCTTCGAACCACTTATGGGAAAAAGGATGAGATCAAACGAGTTCTAGTAAGAAGATTACTAGAAATGGAGTCTCCATCTCCTGCTTCAGAATCATTGCAACCATTCAGAGCAAATTTTGAATGCTCAATCAGATCATTAGAGAGTGAAAACCTGGAGTTAGATGAGCTCTACACTATTTTGCTTCATGGTAAGTTGCCTAAGAGTGTTAGTGAAACTGTAAAACGCAGATGTGGAGGTGACTGGCTTGTATTTGACACATTTAAGAAATATTTAGAAGAAGAAATTCACAATCTAAGATCTTTCGTCTCAGCGGATGTAAATGAACCTGGAACTCTATCAACAATATCTACGTTCACAGTGAATCAATCACAATCTGTTAGACCTAAGAGTAAAGGAAATGTGAATAAATTTAGTTCTCAACAAACAAGAAAATGTGGGTTGTGTGAAGGCGAACACTGGTGGACACAGTGTAAAACTTATGCCAGTAGGGATAGGAAACTGAGTCGTCTCGGTTTTTTACGATTGTGTTTTGTGTGTGCATCGAATAAACACTTTAGTGTAGATTGTGAAAAGCAAATTTGTGGAAACGGATGCAGATTAAAACATCATTGTGTATTATGTGATAAACAACAAACCAGCGAACCAAGTAAGTCAACAATTAAATCAGCAAATAAACCTAATAATAAGGGTGTGCAAGTTGGAACACTTTCCGTAAGTGATCAGGGTCAGAAATCCAAGCAGAGGTCAATTTTACCAACAGCCACAATTGTGTTAAAAGGTAAAGGAAGACATTTGGTACGCCTTCGTGGATTATTGGAAACTTGTGCAGAACGAACCTTTATCAGAAGGTCTGCACTTAAGGACGTACAGTATAGATGTAAAGGCACGGAAAAAATTGCCTTAATGGGTTTTTTGACAAGTAAACCTGTGAATGAGTACGAGACGGTTAGTGTTTCCATATCTTATAAGGGTAGATTGATTATTTTGGATTGTATTGTGGTAGATGGGGTACCAGAGTATACTAAGAAATTCAACGTTAAACGAAATTTGAAAACTTTGTGTAAAACCAAAATTTGTCTAGCGGACAAGGATTTCGATCTGCCTGTGGACAAGCAAGCACCCATTGATATGTTGGTAGGCATTGATAATGTCTATAACATATTACACCCCGGATTCAGAAAAGCTGGGAAATTGATATTGTTACCTACCATATTTGGATATTTTGTGACAGGGTCTTGTAATGCCCCTCCAGTGCAGAAAACCCAGGTAACTGTGTTAAAGCTAGCAACTAACGAGGAAGTAATTGAAGCTACTCATAAATTTCATAGGGATATAAGGAATGATTTGGATATTTTGTGGAATTTAGATAAAGTAGGTATTGACTGCAATGAATTGAAAGAACATGATCGAAAGGTTCTAGAAGACTTTGAAAGTACCATTGTATATTCTGAAATGGAGAAGCAATATGTTGTGGCCTTACCCTGGAAGTCTAATAAGTCAAGGCTTCCATCCAATTTTGGCATGGCGTTGGGCCAGGTTAAACAACAATGTGCAAAATTTCAGAAAAATGAAGCCTACCCGAACCACTATCAAAAAATCCTGAAGGATCAGGAGGATAGGGGGTTCATTGAAAGGGTAGATAAAAACAATGTGGTTGAAAATTGTCATTATCTAGCATATCATAGTGTACAGAAAAATAGTGCCACCACTCCAATCAGAATAGTTTTTTGACTGTTCCTGGAGACAAGGTAAAAATGGATTGAGCCTTAACGACTGTCTGTGGATTGGACCACATATTACGACAGATTTGCTCAAAGTCTTATTGCAGTTCAGGACTAACAACTACGCCTGTATTAGTGATATAGAAAAAAGCATTTCTTATGGTGTAATTGAGAGAAGAAGACCGCAATCACACACAGTTTTTATAGTTGAAAGACCAAACGGATCCAAATAGCGAATTAATCATATATAGGTTTAGGATGATATTGTTTGGTGCTACATGTTCTCCGTTTCTGTTGAATGCCAATATTAGATCACATCTGGTAGCTGTAAGAAAAGATACGACTTGTACTGAGATGGTGGATATGATGAGAAGGGGATTATACGTGGACAACCTTCAATTTACCTCCAACAGTGAAGATGAATTGATAGATCTATTTTTTTGGCGCAGACAAAATATTTGCACAGGCGCACTTGTATTTAAAGGAATGGAGTAGTAATAGTGATCTTTTGAATACTGTCGCGGATGCCTATCGCATAAAATCAGAAGAGAAACAAACCTATGAAGTCTCAGGCCTAAATTGGAATATCTCTAATGATGAACTAACAATAACACCTAATCATCTTAAGCCCGGTCAAACAAAACGTGAAATTCTAAGTGCAATTGCCCAAATTTATGATCCTTTAAGAATGCTTATCCCTATTACGATACGAGCTAGAATATTATCACAGGATATGTGGAAACAGCAGTTGAAATGGGATGATCTACTTTCAGTTCCTTTATTAGAACAGTGGAATGAGTTGTCGAGAGACTTAGAGAAAAGTCTCAGTATTTCCTTCTGCAGAGGCACTAATCTGGAGAAAATGGATTATCTCCACATATTCTGTGATGCTAGCATAACAGCTTATGGTTGTGTGGCCTATCGAGCAAGTGGTAAAACTTCGTCTCTGATTATGGCAAAGGGTGGAGTAGCACCCATTAAAGAGTTGACTGTACCTAAATTAGAATTAATGGCTTTGTTGTTAGATGCAAGATTGTGTGAATTTATAGTTGAAACTTTTGAAGAAAATAATTTGAGAAAATAATAATTTGGTCTGATAGTAAAGTTGCCCTGGGATGGTTAGTGACAATGAATAATTTGCCAGTATTCGTGGAAAATAGAGTATTGGAAATTAACTCTATAACTGCGGGGATTGTCTTTTCTTACGTCCCATCTTCAGAAAACCCTAATGACTGGATTACTAGAGGAAAAGGGACAGAAGAAGTAAGAAATAACTCCTTTTTGTGGGAGGGACCTCCCTGGTTAAAATCGGAAAAACACACCAATCCTATTGACAGGACATGGGTGAAAGAAGCACAAGCACAGGATGAAATTATTCAAGTCCATCTTGTAGGGAATAGTGAAAAAACCCATCTGCTGAACTGGGAAAGATTTAGTAGAGTGGATATATTTTGTAAAACTATAACTTGGATTAGGCGATTTATTCACAATTGCTAATCAACTGGCCGTAGAAAAATTGGAAGTTTAACACTGGAAGACCTTCAACAAGCTAAAAAATAAAATGATTATCCTCTTACAAAAGGAATACTTTCCGGAGGAATATAAAGCTTTGGAAAAAGGGGGTAAAGTTTCAAAATTGACCTTATTAATACAATTATATCTCTTCTTGGAAGAAGGAATTATAAGATGCAGAGGAAGATTGGAACATGTCGCACAGGCGGCGGAAATAAAATTCCCAGTCTTACTGCCGAAAAGTTTTCTTCTCACAAAATTGATAGTAAGGGAGCATCACTGTTTACAAGCTCACATGGGAGTAAATGCAACCGTGGCAAGTGTGAGACAGGAATACGGGGTACCACAGCTTCGTCATCTATCCAAAAGTATAATTCATCATTGTATAATCTGTAAGAAAACACAAGGGAGTCTGTACCATGTAAATATTGCTCCACCATTGCCAGAATTTCGGGTGCAGAGAAAACAACCCTTTAGCGTTACGGGGGTAGATTATACAGGAGCGTTGTTAACCAAGGAGAAACATCAAAATCCTGATAAAGCCTATATTGTGTTGTTTACTTGTCCAGTTACTAGAGGAGTCCATATCGAATTAGTAAAAGATCTGTCCTGCGATTCGTTTCTTATGGTGTTCCGAAAGTTTTGTAGTCGTCGGGGATTTCCTTCTTTAATGCTAAGTGACAATTCTACTACCTTTGTATCGACTTCAGTTTATTTGAAAAACATGGCAGAAAGTTCCTTAGTGCAAGAACACCTGAATGCTATCGATTGTAAATGGAAGTTCATACCAGCCAGAGCACCTTGGTTTGGAGCTATATAGGAAAGATTGATTGGTCTTCTGAAAACATGTCTAAAGAAAGTAATAGGTCAAGCCTTTCTTAGCTTTAGTGAACTTTCCTGTACTGTGACTGAACTTGAAGCAATTATTAATGACAGACCCTTAAGTTATACTTCAGGAGATCTAGACCAGTTGGATATTCTGACGCCCAATCATTTGATTTTAGGACGTAGATTGAAGATTTTTCCCTAGGGAAGTCATAGATCGGAAAGATGAAACTAAGGACCCTCTGTATGGCGAAAATAAGGATGTTGGAAAGCAATTTTTATACATCACAAGAAATGTGATGACCTGTGGAAAAGGTGGGAGAGAGAATATCTAACTTCTCTCCGAGAAACTCATCGGGTGGGAATCAGACACGAATCTTGGCCCAAAATGGGATATGTTGTGTTGATACACGATGAAGGACTGAGAAGTCGTTGGAAGCTCGGTCAAATTGTCAAATTACACGTGGGACCGGATGATGTCTTGCGCGCGGTTACCTTAAAAACCTCACAAGGTCAAGTAATGAAACTTGTTGTCAAGCTATATCCTTTGGAATTATGGCAAGAGACATGTTGTCATATCTGAGAAAACTGATAACAAGAGCACCCGACGGAGCAGGAAAACAGCACAGGCGGCTACTGAAGCCAGAAGAGCCCTCATTCAAGCGGGGAAATTATAACTGTAAATATTGTTTCTGTTTGTTAGGAGTGTATCGTGACTTAAGATGGAATCACGATAGTGTATTATAAAGACCAGTAAGCAGTCATTTATCATTTATTTTGTAATGGAAAAATTATGAACATTATGCAGTGTGAGATGCGTAGAAAATTGTAATTGCTGTATTGAATTGTTTGTAATAATATAATATTTCTATTTGTCGAAGTTTTTTGAAAAGTAAAATACATTCAATAGTTGTTTGACTCTAAGCAATCGTTAACGAGTTGTTAAAGTTTGTTTTGGCGAATGCGGGTTGCGCATGCGCGGATCCTCAGTAGTTTTTGAGTGATTTGACTCAGAATCGAGTTAGTACCGACTGTACCGGCTCACGACTGTGACTGATAGGGTCTTGGTTACCCTGCGGTATCTCAAGGGGAGGGAAGGAATTAACACACCACGAGAGGAGTTCTTACCATCATGGATTAAGCCAAGTCAAAATTTTATAAGTGTTTTGTGATGTTAGTGATATTGAAGGGCATGCATGCATGTTAGATATCGTTACTAGCACACATTTGTAAAATAAGACGATACTTCTGGTTGCCGGATAGGAAATTTTGCAATGAATACTTAAGGTAAGTAATAAATAGGAATAATTTATTCCCGGTCAAATAATGATTTAAACACAACGTAATTTATCGATTTATTGAATAAAAGGAACAGAAAAGAATCCTTGGTAATATGTAAACCAAATTGGTGTAAGTCTAGGTTTCCATATTTATTGAAGATTCTATATGTTTACTATTTTGGATTCTTTTGAGTAAATATATCTGTATACAGAAGTAAGATAACACGAAAGGCCAAAGGTCATTTCAGAGACCGCCAACACTAGACGCAATTCACTCACAATTGATTTAGCATCAATAAATTCAAATATATTTACAGTTAAAGT
>NC_090748.1:36866667-36879167 GCF_036898095.1 Palaemon carinicauda
GATCACCAAAGCTAATCTAGTCAGGGCCACCTATACTAAGTTGATTCCCTATTCTGTAATCTTACGAGAATTTCCCACCATCACTAATACTCAGTGCCAGAGTAGTTATGAAAACTGACCAAACACCAGAAATGAATTTTAGGGTTGTATTGGCCTGGTGGTAGCGTCCTTGGCTGGTGATTGCCATACTTGGGTTCTAGTCCTGCTGAAACTCATTAGTTCTTTTGATCGCTGTAACCCCATCGTCCTTGGGAACTAAGGGTAGGGTGTTTGTGGGAGCCTATAGTTCTATCTGCTCTGCCATCAGCAGCCATTACCCTGTCCTCCTTGGTCCTAGCTTGGGTGGTGATGGTGCTTGGGCGCTGATCATATGTAATATGGTCAGTCTCTGGGGCTTTGTCCTGCTTAATAGGGCAATGTCACTGTCCATTCACGAGTAACCTTTAAACCTTTGAACATGTCTAAGGCCTATATCCTGCAGTGGACTAGAAACAGCCTCATTTGTTGATGTTTTGGCAGTTTTATAACAGTTTTTACCTTTGTTAGATGTGTAAATCGATTATTATTCATTGATTTTTATTTATTTATTTTTTTTTTACTTCGAGTGACACTTACTTCCGGTTTCAATGTTTGTTAGCATATCATTAGAGTTTGTGAAGCAATACGGTATTTATAATACATAGTGTATATAATCAGGTATATATTGTTTTTTTCCTATTGATTACCTTAGAAAATTGCTGTAAGGGAAAAATGAGATATGAAGACCCCCCCCCCCCCCCCCCCAGGAGGTGTAAGGGTATCTACTTAGTCTAATGTACAATATTTTTGTTATATCACTTTAATTTTTCTGGGCCACGGTGGTTTGTTCGCAATTTTCTCTCTATGGAGAAGGCCTCAGTATATAACCAAACACATAATTACTTAATATATAACCCTCTTCATAATAAAGGATTTTTTGAGATATTTTTTCTTGTTTTATGTATGAAATCCGCGAATCATTTTCTAATTATCAGGGGGGAAATAGATAATATTTCTTTTCAGATATGATCATGTAGGAGAACCGATCTACTAAGGGAGTTTATACTACCAATATCTATAGTATGATTCCACTTGTTGAGCTTTTATTTTACCTTATGTTATGAAATAATGGCGGAAGCAATTGTGGATTTATGAAAGTAGGTATATAGCCCGGCGGTGAGTTGTGGTACCATTGAGCGCCGAATCTCATCTAGGATAAACACAAAATTTACACTTTGAGGTAAAAGTTAAGAGGTTGAACAATATATGAAAGAAAGGAAGCCTAGATGGAAGTAAAGTAGAACCCAAAGCAAGTCCAGCAAGGGATCGAGTTAGCATGGCAGAGACCCTAGAGGATCTATTTTATATTTACTGAATATGCCAATCTAATTAATAACATATGAAAATACATAATTAGCACCATTTATATAGGATTTTATCTATCATGAATTACATACAGGCTCTAATACCTTCACTATTGATGAATTATATTTAAGTAATGATGCAAATTAAGGTATTAGTATTTCAGTAAGCAGCAATGCATACAAGTTATAGATACCACTACAATAAGGTAAAGATACTTGTCCTATTTATGGATGGCCCCCCTCAAAAAAAAAAAAATAAATAGCATGACGATATTCTGCTAAGATAGTTATAAATTTGTGATAATAGCAATATATATAGGACACCCTTACAGACTGTACGAATTTTTTTTATGGCAAACCATGTTAAAACAGATAAAGGAAACGATATGATGAAGCTCTAGTTTCAGTGTGAGCTACTTGGAGTCACTGTTATCCCAAAAATCTTCGTGTTATTACTCATAAAAATATTTTTTGCAATTTACATTACTATATATATGAAAATCATTACTCCCATGCAATAGTATAATGCTCTCTCTCTCTCTCTCTCTCTCTCTCTCTCTCTCTCTCTCTCTCTCTCTCTCTCTCTCTCATGGTAACTGCCGCCACACTCGAGTAACAATCCCCGTAAATCACCATAAAACGTTAAATATAATAGACGCTAATTTCGACTTTATCGTCCTAAGTTAACATTATTCGTTTGCTAATTTTTTATGCAACTTTAAACCTTATGTATCTTCCTAACCGTAACAGCACCTATGCTTCACGTAACACTTAACCTAACGAACAAAAGTCATTAAATGTGCACAGGCTACTGTCGATTCAATTGTTACTATTACTATACAATTGTCAACCTTCACTGACCCCTTTGCAGCTTACAAATAGCTATTTTTTTTCCTTCAGTAAACCAGCTGTGTTACAGTTATCCTGTTATTCATCCATCTCCTTGGCACATCATATTGTTGTCGAAAGATGGACCTTTACGCCCGCCGCCTCCCTGCTCACTGCTTTATTTTGTTGTATATTCTATCGATGACTACCACCAATCCACACCCATTTTTTCATGCTGCAAAAGTGAGACGGCCAGCCTTATCAGTAATTTTTTTTATCACCAGCCTAGCCAGTTGAAGCTGCAACCCTTGTTAGAAAAAAAAATGCTCGTGGTGGTGGCCTACCCATTCACAATTCTCTCTCTCTCTCTCTCTCTCTCTCTCTCTCTCTCTCTCTCTCTCTCTCTCTCTCTCTCTCTCTCTCTCTCTCTCTCTCTCTCTCTCTCTCACTCTCTCTTTTTTTTTATTTATTTATTAATTTTTTTTTTAACTGATGTACACGTCCGGGTAGATACTGGTGTATATCATTCTCTACTTCCACTATCCTTTTTAAAGATAATATTGACATGCTAAGCATTTTCATTAGTGCTTATTGGCTGCCAATGTCATGGGGGGTTGGCGGTGTGTGTGCCCAGTACCAGTGAAATTTTATCCTTACTAACATCACACTGCCTGTCATGGATGCAGATTTCCTCTCCAATTTACACATTCCGGTTGACATTGCACATCGACAACATCTACTCATCCACATCATCACTCGGCCCCTCTGACCTCCCGCTTTACACAGTTTGCATCCCATTATCTTTAACCAGGAACTACCTCATTCAACTATGGTTCCCTCCTTGCAATGTATTTACCTACATCTTAAGCTAAAAGTCATCCCCTTTACTCATCGTCCTATAGAAGTCTCAACATGCCGACGGAATGAAACCATTAACTCCAAACTAACATCACTGATAACACCACATACCTTCTCAGTGCTCAAGTGTTTTCCACTCCCTGAATTCATAGCTTTGTCAGTCTCCTCTGGTTTCCCGTTTAAATATTCTTTCAAGTCATTCCTAGCTTTTCTTTGACTTAACTATTAATACAGGAGTACATAGCATGATCTTCCTCGTAATTTTCCTTACTTCCTCGAAAACTTTCAACAATCAATTTCTGTCTTTGTCTCTTTTTTATAGTATCACAAGTATCATTTGATATTCATGGCAGTCTCCTTGTAACTGCGTGCTCCAATACTTCACTACCAAGGGACTGATATACGTTCTTAATATCACACCATTTACAGTAATTGAAGTGCCCTACAAGCTTTGGAAGTTTTTGATTCCAAAAATCCTTTAATTTTAAAGATTTTAATAGTGGCTTTTCATTATTGGCATGAAAAGTATAACAGTTGAATTTTGCTGGATTTCAGAACATGTATGTGTGTGTGGAAATGAGAAGGCAGATTCGCTGGCAAAGAGTGCTGCAGCTGAGATGCTACCAATAAGGTGTCCCATTCCCAGTAAGGATTTTTTACCTAAAATTAAGAATTTTGTTCATAATAATTGGCAACAGCATCGGGATAGTTTACTTGAAAATAAGATGAGAGAAATAAGTAATGTTTTATCACCTTGGAGGTATAACGGGATGCCCAGAAAGTGTGAGACTACTAATTGTCGTCTCTGCATTAGTCGCACTCGGAATAAACATGAGTTTTTGCTGGCTGGCCAACATCAACCATATTGCAACGACTGTTTGGTACCATTGACAGTGAGGCATTTGTTGACCGAATGCCTCACATATAGTAGTGAAAAAAAAATAGATATCTGTTTGAGGCTCGAGGCGAGGATGGCAAGTCCAACCAAGCCAATATTCTTGGACATGATGTGTCCTACCATGCTTGTGGTATTATTAGCTTTATTTCAAAAGCAGGTCTTCTGAAAGATACTTAACTTTTAAAATAACATCTTTGCTTTTATGGTTTTAATTGGACATTCTTTTATTTTCTTATTTACATTAGAGGTCAGGATGCCCAAAAATCTTAAATCAATCAACCAATCAATCTGTATTACGTCGTCATGGAAAACAATTGAATAAACATCCTTAGTTATATATAGGTCAAAAGATAGTGAAGCATCGTGTATTTATAGTTGTACAGTATATATACACATTTCATTATCAGCTTTTGGGAAAATCTGTTTCTTATAATCTATAAATTGTTATAACTCTCAGCAGTTTCATAGTATAGTGATGCAGATGAGTAGAAAATATTATTATAACAAATATAAAAAAAAAAAAATTACATAAATTAAAAATAAGTTAATGATAGTTCTCTAACACTACGATATAATAAAAAATATTTCCCTGTGTTCTTCATCTATATATGTCCCATGTGAACAGATAATGAGACATCGGAACATGGTTCTTTTTTTTTTCACTTTACTACCAAAGGTACGTGAATACACTGTCTACAGCTGACGCCTCAGGTGAGCACCTTGTCTAAAAGAACGCACAAAGGCTACTGACTGCCCTTGCAAATAAGATGCAATCTTGCTACAACAACACGCTGAATTGTTAGGTTTTGGGGAATTTTCATGATTATAGAATTCAATTTCCTGGACGTATAAGCACACATTTGCATACAAGGATTAGGACATATACTCTTTTCATTATTTATGTATAGAGTTAAATATATAGGGTAGAAGTGGGACAAGAGAAACATTTGGTCACCCACCTGTCGCTCTCTCAGGATTTAATACCCCAAACAAGCGAAACGTTAACATGAAGTTTTAGTTGTTATGAAAAACAGTTACTCGTCAAAAATAAGTCCTTGTTATTCTGCAAGAGAGGAAAAAAAATATGTTGGACTGAGAGGAAGAAAAGGTGAAGGAGGCAGTACTTTAGTCATTAATAAAACCAAATATGGCCTCTCTCTCTCTCTCTCTCTCTCTCTCTCTCTCTCTCTCTCTCTCTCTCGCTCTCTCTCTCTCTCTCTCTCTCTCTCTCTCTCTCTCTCTCTCTCTCTCTCTCTCTCTCTCTAAGAACAATTTGCTCCTATTATATTTTGATAAATAAGATACACGTTCAAAACATATAAATAACTGAATCTATACAACTCAACAAACTCCATAACATCTTGTAGGCATTCATAAAAGTCAATATCATACAATGATATATAGAATATATGCGTTTATCACTTTAAAATATACTGTTAGAAAAAAAGTGATTTGTAGGAATATGAGAAATAATATTCTCATAAAATCTTTATGTATACATTTACTATTTTATTCTCCTGAAGGGGTGGGCCTAAAAATAATCATATTTTGGGTCTAGCTATAACCCCTTCTCTCGCCCAGGAAGCCTTGCCCCGAAATGCTTAAATCCTTCTGATATTGAGGACATTTAATGACTGTGAGTAAATGTTAGTCCTATTATGAATTTAATTATTTGAAAGAGATTTTTGAATAATTCATATTATCCTAAGACATAAACAACTATGAAATGTTAATGAATTTACCTTGTTCGATTATTTGAAAAGGAAGTGATAGGTGTAACTTGATTTTGAAATACAAGATTATGGTAATAACCAAACTACCTTTTCATAATATAATTAGATAAATTCCCTTTCTTTTGATATATATATATATATATATATATATATATATATATATATATATATATATATATATATATATATATATATATATATATATATATATATATATACATATATATATATATATATATATATATATATATATATATATATATATATATATATATATATATATATATATATTGTAGAACACTGCACCACCAGTGCAGCTACGTTCTGAATATCGGCGTTTTACTAAGGGTGAAGTCAAACACTCTTCCTCTGTGGTGTTCATATATTCCATCAAAGCAGCGAGGTTTGACGCTGCAAACAAAAGCAGCAATAAATATACAAAAAAATAATGTTAATATTCATGTAAAACAATATATATACTGTAAATATCATGTAAATACAAAATAATGTAAATGATGTAAAATACAATACAGTAATTCCACAGGTAAGGTTCACTTAACATAGAAAATAAACTTACATTTTCCAGATGCCGATTCTAATGCTAAAATTCTCAGATAACCACTGGTACAAGTTGCTGTACCACCAGATGCATTCAGCCACCTAGCTAACAGCAACACTGGTCACTTAATACTATGATGAGTACACTGGGCAGCTCAGCACACCACAAATACTGCAGAACCACATCATGCAGAAATCCATGTGCTTTCCAGAGCCTGCCCACGCTGAACTGACAAAGGCGCCAAGACGGGCATAAATCGCGGCCTTTTGGGCAGATGCCAACAATAACAATACAATATTTTTCAGTACCAACTCAATACTTCTTTTTCATATAAAAAAGTAAACAAAAAATGTATACAGTTTTCCATTCAATAGAAATATTCAATTCAAAATAGTGCACATAAGTATATAATTAAATACAAAACAAACATCAGGCAATCCCGACGCTCGCTTATCTCCTCATCCTTATCATCAACAAAGAAAACGTGTAGCACCAACTTAACTAAAAACGTAAAACACTGTGGCATATCCTACACCGCCCCCTATTTTGTAGTATACAAAATACACTGCAAATATGCCACATACACAGCACGCCATATGAGCAGCGCACGGCGTTCACTCTTTTTCCAATGGCACTCCACTGTCATCACACTCCGTTTCAAGGAGAAGGCACATTTTCTGCACTGGACGTATGTACAACCCACACTCGGTCTTAATCTTGGCTTGTCTAACTCGGTTGTCAGAGTCTCGAGTCACTTCCAAGACTCGCCCCAAAGGCCACGAGCCTCTGGGGAGACGTTCGTCGGTAGTTAGCACGATGTCGCCAACTTGGATGTCTCGCCGTTGGACGGTCCACTTCTGTCTTTCTTGAAGCAATGGAAGGTACTCCCTCAGCCATCGCTTCCAGAATTGGTCAGCAAGATATTGCGCTTGACGCCAGCGGCGCCTAACATACAAGTCCTTCTGGTCAGTCTTCGTTACTGGGAGCACTGCACTCTTCAGAGTCAACAGCACACTAGGCGTCAATGGCAGTGGACAGTCTGGGTCGTCGTTTACCTTGGTTAGGGGTCTTCCATTCACCAAAGACTCTGCTTCGCAGAACAGTGTCGATAGTGTGTCGTCAGTGGTGACCTGCTGCAGGCAGGTTGCACTGAGAGCTCTTCTCACTGAGCGTATGAGGCGTTCCCAGACTCCTCCGAAGTGTGCCGCATATGGCGGGTTGAAACGCCACTCGATGCCCTTAGCTGCTAGGGTTTGGGCAATTTCCTCTTCCTTGAAGTCTTGAAGAGCTTCCTTCAGCTCTCGGTCAGCTGCGACGAGGTTGGTACCGTTGTCTGACCATATTCTATTGACAGCTCCTCGCCTGGCCGTAAATCTTCTCACTGCATTCACAAAGGAGTCTTGATCCATCGAGCTGAGAACCTCCAGATGAATCGCTCGCACTGTCAGTCAGGTAAAAATGGCTCCCCAGCGCTTCACTGTAGAGCGCCCTTGCTTCACAAAGAAGGGACCGAAGCAGTCTGCCCCTGTATTGGTGAAGGGAGGATCCCCCGGACAGATCCGGTCAGAGGGCAAGTCGGCCATCACTTGATTCACTGGCCGACAACTGAGTCTTCTACAGATGACACAGTCACGTATCACTGATCTAACGACTGAATTTCCATGAACGATCCAGTAGTTTTTTCTTAGCTCAGCCATAAGATGGTTCTGCCCACAATGGCTGTTTGTTTCATGGGTCCATCGCACCATCTTCCTCACAACTGGCGACTTGGATGGAAGAATGATGGGGTGCTTGCAGCTATCACTGATGGTGGCTTCACAGAGTCTTCCACCAACCTTCAGCAAGCCTTCTTGTAGAAATGGTCGCAACTTGCAAATCTTGCTGGATTTCTTCACCTTGGAATCCTTCTTGGAGAGTGATTTGATCTCACTCCAATACTCTTGAGCTTGAATCTTCTTCCATATTATGGTTGTTGCACAATTCATCTCGTTTGCAGATAACACTTCTGATCCACTCTTGGTTCCTAATCGCCTCAGTCGAGCGATGATTCGCACAATCTTGGTCCATGAAGAGAACTTGGCAGCAATCTTCTCCACTAGGATTGGTTCCGGCACCACCATGCTGAAGATGGGTGCAGACTGCTTAACTTCTGGATCTCCATCTAGTTCTGCTCGCTTAACATCGTCAGGAAGAGCTGGCCAACTGTCCTGTTCTTGACACAGGAACTCTGGTCCTGTCAGCCACAGCGACGACTCCAGCAAGCTGTCCACATCAAGGCCCCGAGAGGCCAGGTCTGCAGGGTTCGCAGAGGTGTTCACATACCTCCAAGCGGTGATGTCACTGAGGTCGCGGATGAGGTTCACACGGTTGTTCACAAACGTGTGGTATCTTGCAGACAGGTTACGGATGTACTTCAGGACAGACGTGCTGTCGGTCCAGAACACTGAGTCACACAACTCCAAATCGAGTTCTGACCTGATCTTGCAATCAAGTTGAGCTGCCACAGCAGCAGCAGTCAATTCCATTCGTGGAATACTCGGTCTCTTGAGGGGAGCTACACGAGCTCGACCCATAACCAGTGTACTGTTCACTTGGTTATTCTTGCTTACCGTGCGCAGATACGTGGCCACACCCTATCCTGCCTGGCTTGCGTCCGCAAAATGGTGAAGTTGGTACGATGATACCTCCCTAAAGTCTGGAGGCACCAGGCTTCTTCTGATCTTGAAGTCTCCTAGACACTGAAGCTGGGAAGTCCATCTGCTCCAGCGATTTGCTTCGTCGTTGTTCATTTCTTCATCCCAAGGTAAGTTGCGACGACACAGTTCTTGTAGTAACATCTTCCCTCTCAGGGTGAAAGGTGCGACAAAACCAAGTGGATCATACAAGGAAGCCACTACAGAGAGAACTCCTCTTCGTGTCGTAGGCTTCTCCTTCAGGTTGATCTTGAAGGTGAACTCATCACTGCCCATGTCCCAGTGGATACCCAAAGCGCGCTCCGTAGGCAGCTCGTCCTTACTGAGGTCCAATGTAGCCACTGATTTATCTCTCTCCCCCTTCAGGCACGGCAGCGAGAATGCACTTGTTGCTAGATGTCCACTGGTTCAGCCGGAATCCTCCATCAGCACAGAGTCCAATGAGGTCTTTTGTCAATTGGATACAGTCTTCCTCGCTATCCATTGACTTCAACAAGTTGTCAACGTAGAAGTTGCATCGTACGGCATGGCACGCGTCTTCACCATACTTGTCACCATAGTCCAGTGCTGCCTGTCTGAGGCAGAAGTTGACTACACTTGGGGACGATCGCGCTCCAAACACATGTGAAGTCATCCTGAACTCTTGAATAGCTTGATTGGTGTCTCCACCTGGCCACCACAGGAAGCGTAAAGAGTCCCTCTCGTCTTCTGGCACCTTGACTTGATGGAACATTTCTTGTATGTCCGCAGTAACAGCATGTTGTCCTTCCCTGAAGCGCAGCAGCACTCCAGCAAGACTACTTGTGAGATCTGGTCCCTGCATGAGGTGGTCATTGAGTGAGGTCCCAGCATGCTTAGCCTTAAGGTCTGAGACAACCCTAAGCTTGTCCTTGGTAGGGTGTTTGACCCCATGGTGCACCATGTAGTTCACACGGCCATCACTGCGATTCAGCTTGTCGACTGGGACAAGCTCAGCGTACCCTTTCAAAAGGTACTTCTCTACTTGTTCGACGTATTTAGTCTTGTACGTTTCATTTGCCTCAAATTTCTTCTTTAAGGAGTGAGCCCTACGTTCTGCCATGGCACGGTTATTAGGTAGAGGCTCAGTGTCAATAAAGGGTAAGCAAGCAACATACTTGCCATCTGTCTGGACAACAATTTCGTCCAGCAAAGACAGGAATCTCTTGTCTTCAAAAGAATCTTCTATCTTTGAGAGTGTCTCTTTCTCCCAAAAGTCTTGGTTGAAGTTGCGTTGCAGAAGTTCTGTTGTATCATCCACAGTGCACACATGGAACAGAAGGGCAGGACCTGAAGGCGATCTAGGTCCTGTTGGGCCGAAAACAACCCACCCTAGCTTGGTCAGGTAGGCAGATGGCTCGTCCTTCAGCCCATGTCGCTGGTCTAGAATCACTCTGTTCAATGTCGTGTCTAGCCCAATGATTAGCTCTACTTGACGATGATCTTCAGGTAGACTCTCTACTTCCAGGTCACTCAGATGTGGCCACTTGGTTAGCCATTCTTTACGCATGGCATGGTCCATAGACACATTGATCTTGTCAGCCGCGAACACGTCGGTCACATGCTCTCCTTCATCAGTATTAATATTACCAATGTGTAGGGACAGAACTTCCTTACAAGTGAAAGTCCCTGCTTCAGTTGCCATGATCTGGTTACATGGTCTTCCTTTGAGACCCATTCGGTCTATCAGGCTTCTTGCTGCCAATGTTGGGGCAGCTCCACTGTCGATGAATCCATAGGTTGCATGAATGCCATTTACGAGAACAGGTAAGATCTTCAGCATTGTTCTTCCCTTAGGTAACTGGCTTGCACACACTGAGAACATAGGTTGCACATTTGGGGCTGCAGCACTCTTGCCAGCTGTAGCAGTCGTGCCACCTTCTGTAGCACCAACTGCCTTCTCACCGCCCCCGATAGCACTTTTGCCCTCCACATGGGCCGCACCTGTATTGCTTGCAGTCTTAGGTGGACTATGCAGCATGGTATGGTGCTTGTGAGATCCACACTTTTCACAGATGGATGCATCTTCACATTTTGCATATGAATGTTCACCATTAAGACACCTGAAGCAGTATCTTGCCTTCTTTATCACCTCCCAGCGATCTGGAAGCTTCAACCTCTCAAATTTGAAGCACTCTTTAAGTTCATGGTCCTCCTTAGTGCAGAAGGGACACCATTTCCCTCTAGCTGGTGAAGCCGTGTGGTGCACAGGTAAGGTCTTAGGCCTGACAGACTTGGATGGCTTCTCAGTAGGCTTCGGGGTACGACGGTCGCACTCATAATAAGAGAGAGGCTTGGCAATACATGCCTGTTTCTCAATGTACTCTATTAGAGCTGGAAGCTTGAACTTATGTTCCTCGCATTTCGCTACCCATCTCACTCTCAGTTGGTATGGGAGCTTTTCAACAATCTTCTTCATTGTTTCTTGAAGCTCTATTCGATGGTAGTTATTACCAAGTGCTGCCTTAACTGTCTTCAAACATGCAGCATAATTTTCCAGGCCATCAATATCACCTGCATTAATCTCCTTCCAATCAAATAGCTTCTTGACATAAGCATCTGACAGGTCATTGTCATTCTTGTATTTACGACACAATATCTCCCATGCACAATCATACCCAATGTCAGTGGGTAGATGGAAACAGTTTTCAATCAGCTTCTTGGGAGTACCATCTAAACAGTTGTATAGGTGAGTTAGCCTTCGTGCAGGGTCGTCGGTATTACAATCCACAATCCAGGTGAAAGAATTCTTAAACATGGAGAATTTGGTTAAGTCTCCGCTGAAACGCTCCAGCTTCATCTGTGGCAGGTGCATTCGTCGTGTTAGTTCTTGCTGACTAGCTAGTGTACAATCAAGAGCCTTTACTATTTCAGAAGTTTGCAGATCTGCTTGTGACACATCTCGAGTTAAGGGAACACGTCTTGGCACAAAAGGCGTCGCATCTGGGGCCAATGGAGTTGAATGATGTTCAAGACCCTTCAGGTCATACGTCACACTGTGGACGTTTGTAGGATTCACATCTGCTTCATGAACCCTGCTGATTCTCCCACTCTCATAGTGAGAATTTACGTCACTTCTCCACTGCTCAATCCCTTTGACATCCAACTGAACTGATGAGTCCCTCTTCTCCCGTTGTGAAGCATTACTAGCAGCGGAACCAGCATATGAAGTTCCAGTTTCAGACAGTATTTCATACTCCACCTGTAGTTTATCACAGTCTAACTTCAGGCCGTTAATCTCTTCTTGGCTCTTGCGTTTAGCTGCAATTGCTTTGGATTGCATTTCAATTTCAAGTGTTTTGGCTTGCATTTCAGCTTCAGCTGCAAGTGCTTTGGCTTGCATTTCAGCTTCAGCTGCAAGTGCTTTGGCTTGCATTTCCAAAGCCAATTCCTCTTCTTCTAGCTGTTTTGCTTCCTCCGCTTGCTTAAGCTTTGCTTGCGCCTCAAGCAAGCGCACACACAGTGCCGACTGGCTGGTCTTTGCTGAAGCTCTTGAAATGGACGACATGGTGACAGATGATAGAGGCCACA
>NC_090748.1:36884167-36891667 GCF_036898095.1 Palaemon carinicauda
CCGTCCGTTCTCCAAAATTAACGTTAGGTCTTTTATTAGAAAGAGATGTGGTGATAAAACACCTTTAGTTGCTAATGTAATAGCTTCCACATAGTCTTTTGATTTCTCAATGAAATGTGCAATTTTACTATGGATATGATATATTTTTTAATTATAATATGTTAACGTTGCCAGCAAGTTTTGTACTTCCATAATCTGACTGATTTTACTAGAATGTTCATTCACCAAACTCATTATTGTATTAATCGATGTTAATTGATTCCTTAATTCTGATAAAACTATTTCGTTTTCATGTTCTAAAAACTAAATTTTCTTATTTTGATTACTGATTTTAAGACGATTTGAAATTCCTAAGCCTAAACTTGCAACAGATCAAAAGATGTTTATTGCAGCATAAATAAATGGGTTACGTCTTTCAAGGTTAGTGTGTCTCACTGTCCACATCAGAAGGTCACGAGCTAAAGATTCTGCCTCGTAAGTCTTATTTTGCAAGTCGTGAGAGAACTTTTCTGCTACGCTTAGTGTTGGTGCAAGCAAACTCTCTGTATTAAAAGGAAAATGTTGTTTATGCATTTCATTCCAAGAAGCAGCAAACCTTGAAATGTCGCTCTTTAATCTAGTGACGTCATTCTCTGGGAGGAAAATAGCTTGCATATTTACTTCTATAATTATATTGCTTGCTGTAATAAAAACGTCTTCTGTTCTCTCTACTATAGTGTCATATTTAAAATCTATACTTTTAGTTTTAGGGCTCTTCCCACACGAAAAAAATGTCTGAGCGAACAATATCACTCCTAACAATAAAAATTTCATTTTGGAGACCTGCAATGAGAAAAAATATATGTAATTACTCCTGTATTAAGAAGAAAAAAAGTTAACATACAAATTTTATACAAGTTTCATATATATAAAAAATTTCCCTCACTTCCTTCTCTCTTATTTTAATTTGTTATGTGAGCCAATAGTACAATTCTCTCATCAGTGGGTTGGGATACGTTTTGAACTCTAAATCTATTGGCCGTTAATGTTTCCAAAATGTTAAATGGGCCTTCAAACTTAGGTGTCAGTTTGTGATTGAGTCCTTTACGTACATTTACCTGTATGTATACATTATCACCCACGGTATATGATTTAGTTGGCTTCGCTATTTTATCATGATTCCTTTTCATTATAATTTGTGATTCTTCTAAATTTTTTCGAAGGATATCATAACGACTTTTGCTTGCATTCATAACTTCCTTTAAAAGATTTGATAAATTAGTTGTAGGCGTTAATACATGGAAAGACGTTCTAACTGGGGTACCATACAATGCCCCGTGTGGGGACATTTTAATAGATACATAATATGAGTGATTCAGAGTACTTAGTACCGCAGGTAATGCAATATCCCAGTAGGGGTCTGATCCCCTAGTGTAACTCTCAATATGTTTAAAACCTTCCTATTCGCTCTTTCCACTAGCCCATTCGACTCTAGATGATAGATCATAGTATTGATTTTCTTTATGCTAAGGAATTCACATAATGAGTTAAGGAAATGATTATTAAATTCTCCACCCGAGTCTGAGATTATCATGTGGAATTCCATGTTTACAAATATAACACTCATAAAACTTCCTAGCGCATTCAATTGCTGTTTTAGTTTTAAGCGCTATCAGTTCTATATATCGAGTCAAAGCATCTATAATTACTAAGAGGTGCTTATTTCCTCTGTCTGACTCGTAAAATCCTGTTAATAAATCTAAATGTATTCTTTCAAAGGGTTGATTGGCCACGGGATGAGCCCCTAGGTTGACAGGTGTTTTCGTGTGCCTTTTGTTTTCCTGACAAGTGCGACAATTAGCTATGTGCTTTTTTATATCTGTAAGCATTGTATGCCAATAAATCAATGATTTGGCTTTCTGTGACATTATGGAGAACCCCGGGTGTCCATGCAATGGATTTGCATGCAACCAGTTTAGGACAGTGGGTATAAGTGAGATTGGTACCACTACTTGGTCGTTAGTCACATGTGGTGTATTGCGGGTTTTCCTTGTCACGGATCTACACAGAATATTATCTTTGATTATATAATTCTGCTGTGTATACTTTATATATTCCTTTTCCTTAGGATTTCCTTTTAAAGCATTTATGATTTTTTCTAATTTCTGATCTTTTCTTTGCTCAGTCTGTATTAGTTCAGCGCTCCAGCCCAGATCTTCCTGTTCAGATACAGTTTTAACAATAGGCATGGATGTTGATATATCTATCAATTCAGCTAATGGCTCCGTACAAGATGACACGGGGTTGCGTGATAATGCATCAGCAATGATATTTGCTTTCCCAGGTAAATACCCGATCCTCGCACCAAAGTCTTGGATGATCAAATACCACTGAGTTCTTTTGGGGCTGTGACTAAAGCCTTTAAAGTAGTCGGTTAGGGGCTTAAGATCAATAAGAACCTTGACGGGATAACCGTATATTATGGACTAAAAATGCACTAGTGAATTAACAATAGCTAGCCATTCCTTGTCAATTACTGCGTATTTATTTTTGGAAGGTCTCAGTTTACGTGAATAAAAAGATATCGGGGAAAAACTGTTTGTCATAATGCTGAAGCAATACGCCACCTACTCCTATGTCTGAGGTGTCTGTTGCAATGAAGAATTCCTTACAGAAGTCAGGAAATTTTAAGATAGGAGAACTACACAGTTCATCTTTCAAGGTATTAAACGCTTGTTGATGGTGCTCAGACCATATGAAATCTACACCCTTCTTCTTAAGATCAGCTAGGGGAGCGGCTATTATTGAATAATTGCGTATAAAACGCCTGTAATATCCACTACACCCCAGAAATTGCTGTATTCCCTTGACATTAGTAGGTATCGGAAAGTTACGGATAGCCGACACCTTATCATGGACTACTTTAAGACCTTGGCTAGACACCGTAAAACCTAAATAGACTAATTCTGTTTTGAAGAATTCACACTTACTAATCTTTACCCTTAAGTTATGCTGTCTTAGTCTCTGTAGTACTAGTTCCAGTTTACGTAGATGTTCTTCTAAGGTATTAGAGAAGACTACAAGGTCGTCCATATAGGCATGCAATATGTCTCCTAACAAGTCTCCAAACACTATGTTAATCATTCTAGTAAATGTTACGGGAGCACAACGTAAACCAAAAGGCATATGTAAAATTCATAATGTCCCCTGGCTGTGCTGAAGGCAGTGTATGGGATACTATCTTCTTCTAATGATATCTGATGAAAGCCTTTAAGTAAGTCCAAACTGGTAAAATATTTGTTCTGCCCTAGCAAAGATAAAATATCGTCAGTACATGGCACTGAGAATCGATCAGGAATCGTTTCCTCATTTAAGCGACGAAAGTCTACGCAGATACGGCATGTTCGATCTTTTTTCGGTGCAACTATTAATGGAAAATTATAAGGGCTGTTCGATTTCCTAATGACTCCTTCTTCTAGCATTTTACCTACTTCATCATTTATTGCATTCTGGAATTTCATACGGAGTCTGTACAAGGGTACATAGATAATTTTCTGCTTGTCTTTTAACTTTATTTGATGTTCTATTACATCCGTTTTACCTAAGGATCCATCCGTAGTGGAGAAAACATCATGATATTCAGTTAAAAGTCCAAAAACTTTGAGCTGAATTTCCTCTTCTTGAATGTCTTTATTGATTTTATTTTTAATAGATTGCAAAAGGGATTCATCCACAACTGATTGAGCGTGATTGATTTCAGCGACGGTAAGAATACGATGTTTATAAACTTCTACCTCCAAGATATGTTGATTTTTGTGAATTACTAAAGTGGTATTTAAATGCTAACAGACTTCAATAATACATTGTTGTTGTGAGCCGACTGTATAAATAGCTTGTGTGACGGACATTCTGTTAGTTTTCAAAGTGTCGGAAAGGATTAATATTTCAGATCACCGGCAAAGTTTTCTTTACTCGCACGATTATATTCGAAGTTACGTTCGGCTCGATAGATTGCGTGGAAGATGATATTACGGGTGAACGAGAATTCTGTTGGGTCGCGTATATCATTTCTTTATTCATGAGACGAGTGATTGGTTCTTCAACGTACGTTACTATTTTATTTGTCGTCTCCTTTTTATACAAACTGATTTTAAGGTATTAGAAGACTTATAGAATTCTCCTTTGATATACACGCCATGTTTGGCAGGGGCTAAGATAATGTTTTGATTGCCCATAGACGGGTGTCCTATAATTACAGCTGGATATATATCAATGATATATACAACGATAAAAGGTATCGGGAAACGTGCGCTTACCGACCTTTTACTGAACATGAGTTACTCCTATTACATTTGATTCATTATTTCCTATACCCGAGAGCCTTACTCCGGACTTCTCTATATGGAAGTTCGAAAATAACAAGTGATGAGTCCTCAAATCCATGATATTGCGTGGAATACCAGAGTCAAAAAATAATGTAAAGGATCAGTGTTCTAAATTCACAGCATATAATGTTAGTCGTAACTCATTTTGGCTTATTATTGCGTGAATTTGTTGCAAATCTACGGGAACCTGCACTGATTTATTTGATTCAGCCGTGTGTTTCAAAGGAAAATCTATTGCCTCACAATGATCCCATAAATTATTAAATGGATTATTTGATACAAAGGGTATTGATACGAATGACCCAACATCACTCTCTCCCTCATTGGAGTTAATAATATGGTATTTGCTTTGCTTTGCACATTCTGAAAATTCGTCTGACCTTGCAAATTCTGGGTAGACGTCCTAGGAACAGAGTTATTTGAAGCACTATTTGTTTGTTATTGATTTTGAACTGCATTGCCGTTTGGCTGTTTCTTCTTATTGAACTGAGAATTTTTCTTTTTATTTCCATAGGGAGTTGACTGTGGAATTGACTTTGTGTTTCTAGGATTCTATTGTTGATTACGCGAGTAGTATCGATTATATAAATGAGTTGAACTATTATGTATTGAAAAAAATCGCGTTCTGCAGTCTGCAATCAAGTGACCTTGACGTTTGCAATTATTATACGTCATCCCTGCAAATTGATTTTTATTAACTACGTTTACTTGTTGTGGCTTAGTTTAATTTTTTTACAAAAACTTGAGTAAACAAGGGTTCAAGATCAGTACACTTAGACATGTGTTTCTTTATCTGTTTATATACATCTAATTCTGTACTTCTGGGCGTTAACTTTTTATCAAAACACGCACTAAAGCCTCTGCCAACATAATTGTCATGCAAGTTAAATACATTAATCGTAAGAAATCTTTCACGGCGATGTTATCTCCTGTAACCCATGTGGAATTACCTAAAATATCTTGATATTCATTAAGCCTATCGGCAATGAGAGCCGCTCTTTTTATAACATTAAGCTGAGTCATAGAGGCTTGATTAAGTGTATTTCTTAATGTCAAAACTACATCTAAGGCTTCTTCACCGCCATAGATTTCACGTAGCCTAACTTTGAAATTGTCCCGTGTAACTGCCTCTTGAGAAGATTCTCCCCTAAGATACGCGCTTGCATCTCCTTTAGCAAAGTCTATAAAACTTTTAGCTTCTTGTAATTGTACAAATGGGCTTGTGATATGTTTTGCGTTCAAATGAGCGTCATCTGATGATATCCATGACTCTACATTTTGAGGTAAGACCCCATTGACCCAACCTTGAAAAGGAAGGATAGGCGATGTAGCACTCACCAGGGTTACTACGCGAGCGGGGTTACTCGGTCCGGGATGGGGTTACTCGGTCCGGGAGTGGGGTTTACAGGAGGCGTCATGTTTACTTTAACTTTTTTTTTATCTCTAAGATTCCTTGCGATCCTATCAAAATCTCTATATGAATACAGATGTCCACTGCGTAAACGCATAAGCACTATACAATAAAGATATGTTGCAGATTATAACAAAATCCCCAAAAATAATGATATAAAGACAAAGATATTTCCGAGAACTTCTGAAAGAAAACGGAATTAGCACAGAGAAAAAAAAAATTCTAGACGAGAATTCGAAGTTGAATGTAGATTCCTTTAATGAAGGAAAATGGAGATTTGCAAATAACTCACCCCAGCAATAATGGACGATCGACTCATCACATAAAACACTTCACTGCATAAAACTGAATGAATAAAGAATGTACCTAGCTGTCAGTATATATGGGCGATGATCGATAATGTAATTTCCTCTCTCTCTCTGGTTTTGCAAGAGCTTAGCTGGTTGATGAATGTTTCGATTTGATTTCCCGTCGTGCGTTGTTGAATGTTTATTTCCTGGATAGAATTCTTGAATGTTTGTTCAGTAAACATTGATAAAGTTGAAGGACATTCCTTCATCTTCCTAAGATGTTTTAATGATGTATGTTGATTGAAGATCCAGTTCCTCAGTTTGTATATGATTCATAGTTGATATTCGATGAGTACATTACTTCGGTAAACGTAGATACTTCGTCGTAATTGTAGATTCATTACTGTTGTAACTGCTAACTATTACAGTTGTAATCTCTGGTTGTTAGAATTGAAATCTCTGGTTGTTAAAGTTGAAATCTTTGGTTGTTAAAGTTGAAATCTTTGGTTGATAAAGTGGAAATCTCTGGTTGTTAAAGTTGAAATCGCTGCCACCAATTATTGGTGTGAGAATGTTATACGCACACATTCGTTGTTCAGTCTCCTATCTCTTCAATGTGATATAGAATTATTTAGAGTTTTAGGTTACTTCTTGAAATAAGTCAAAGTTAAATTAACTTTAAACAAATTTATTGTTAACTCCATCACTGGAGTATGGAAGGTTTGGTCGGAAGACCATTCCGTATGAAAATATAAGTAGAACTAACTTTAACATAGGCTTGCGTTGATAACGTGACATTAGTTATCTCAGCATTTATTACAAATCTGATCACATTGGATTATAATCGGAAGCCATCTGTTTCCGGGTAGATATCAAAAGGTCAACTGTTTCTCACGGGATGCTTGTGATATGTTGACTCTACATAACAAAATGTTACCTATGCAATGATTTAGCTTGGTCTTACTTTCGTATCCTGTTATGGCTTGTCGTTCACACACTCCCAACTCTCCAATGATCCCTTGGGTCATAAGTTTATGATGTATTACATTACATATATATATATACATATTTACATATTTTCTAAAGGTTATACCCACATAAATCATAAATGAAAACAAGTAAAAATATCTCTATTCTTCGTTTGTCAACAAGAAATTGTGTGCAAATATTTTAATGTGTATAGTGGTCATGACTTAAAATTTATATATATATATATATATATATATATATATATATATATATATATATATATATATATATATATATATATATATATATATATATATATATATATATACATATGTATATATATATATATATATATATATATATATATATATATATATATATATATATATATATATATATATATATATATATATATATATATATATATATATATTTATATATATATATATATATATATATATATATA
>NC_090748.1:36894167-36901667 GCF_036898095.1 Palaemon carinicauda
TTAATTTGGTTTTTTTCAATCTTTCTTTAAACTCCAATTCTAAAGTTTAAAAGTATAAAAGCTTTTCATCGTTTCTCTTTCAGCATAAATGATAAAAATGTATTATCTATATTTATAGATTTTTCAACTCTATTGACAGAAATATCGTTCCCACTTTTACAAAAAAAAAAAAATAAATAAATAAACGGTGGAGCATTTAGACCTTTAAAATAAAAATAGAAAAAAATGCTAAAAAACTTATCGAGGGATTTGCGTCATTTATATATTAGTTATTACAGTTTATTTACTTTTTCAAATGCATTAAAATACATATCAGCACCATTCATATATGACATTATTTGTTCTTTTATAATTTCAATCTGTAACTAATACACAAAAAGATATTATCTAATTTTACAAAATCTAAAGTGCATTGCAAAACTCTGAGATTTAGTTAAATATAGAGAGAGAGAGAGAGAGAGAGAGAGAGAGAGAGAGAGAGAGAGAGAGAGAGAGAGAGAGAGAGAGAGAGAGAGAGAGAGAGAGAGAATCATCATTACCTCCATTCTCTTAACCAAGATCCGGTGATGGGAAGGCTGCAGTCCTATGAAAGCGTGAGAATAATAATTCTTGGAAGGTCATTCGCGTAACAAAGACTCGTCATGGCCTTTGTCCGGATATTTCACTTGCTCGCTCATTTCCTTTCCCCAGCTCAAGCTATATCCAACGAATGGAGGGCAGACGAGGAACAAGAAATATAGTCTTCTCCAGGAAAACATACAAAGATAATAAGACGGAATACTGCCTGCACGAAATGTGTACCAGATACTGAAAAAAAAATGAGAGAATTCTCATGAGTTTATATTCGTATTCTGTTTATGAAAATAAAAGAATCTCTCTTCTCACCTTGTACGTGATACAAATAAAAATGCAACTGAAAGGAAAAAAACAGTGCAATAGTCTTGCTTTATATACGACAGTCTGAATGCACAGATATGAGTAAAAGAAATTACATATATTATATATTTTCTTAATTATGTTGCAATTAAATATTTTCAAATATTAAAGATAATTAATAGAAATATGTAGAACTTTGACTTGGGTAATAATCAATACTTTTAAAGGGGAAAGTTTAAAAGTCCATAGAACAATATCCTCCATGAAATGCCTTTTCATCAAAATAAGAAGTAGTGTTATCCAATTCCAATGATATATATATATTTATATATATATATATATATATATATATATATATATATATATATATATATATATATATATACATATATATATATATATATATATATATATATATATATATATATATATATATATATATATATATATATATATATATATATATATATATATATATATATATATATATATATATATATATATATATATATATATATATATATATATATATATATATATATATATATATATATATAGTATATATATATATATATATATATATATATATATATATATATATATATATATATATATATATATATATATATATATATATATATATATATATATATATATATATATATATATATATATATATATATATATATATATATATATATATATATATATATGTGTGTGTGTGTGTGTGTGTATGTATTGCCCAAACCCTAAGTCTTGAGACATATTAGCAAATCTTGTGATACTAAAGTCAACTCTGAACAATAATAATGTAAATTGTTGGAGAAGAAAATCTCTCAAAACATGAAGTTGTAATACGTATACCGAAGAAATATTTCTAAAATAGATAATCCATGAATTTCATTAACACCACCCATGACCGGCTGGGGCAATGGATAGGAAGATGTCTAAGAGTTCGAGCATTTATTCATGGAATCACTGACCAAACTGCGTCTCCACTTAAGTTAAGACCAGGGAGGGCCAGGCAATAACTCTTGATGACTCAGCAGGTTACCCTATAGGCTCCTTTTAACCTTCGTCCCACTCAGAAGGGTTCGAACTTCCGACCAAAAAACGTGGACCTGAGATATTATCCACCAGGCTGCAACGTAACCTCTAAAATGTTTCAGTTTCGATTCGAGAATAAATGTTCCTCTCCAAAAAACCCAAAAATGAAAATAAATTAAAAAAAAAAAAAAACAATATTAAGGTGCTATTGCACCTTCAAACATCAAACTAATAATCTGGGTTACTTTTCGTTATATATTTCTTGAAAATATGCTCACAAGCTGTGGAAAAATTATCTACTACATAAAATATAAAAAAATCTAATAGCTGAAACATATAACGTATCTCATTCTAAAGTCTAGACAATCTTCTCTACGTGAGAATTATGAGTCTAGATTCTTTTCTGTTAGATATATCTGCTCAGTTTTCCTTTATCTTCACCTCAAGCTTAATTCAACACTGCTTCTCCTCGATTATTCCAAGTAATAAGGTTTCTTTTTGATTAAATGGGTAATTATGTCAATGTGGATATCTAATTTATGTACCGACTACATTTTGATCTATTTCCAATACTCGTACGTTTTCTTCTTGAATGGTAAAGGAAAAATTCTGAAAATATAATGTTCCAGAATTACGAAAGATTTTCGATATCTCTCTAACTTTCATTTTCGATTTATGGAATTTGTGAGTTAACCTTTTAAGTTGTTGCACTGGCATGGTAAAACACAAGGAAGATAATAACGGAACCTTCCTTTCTATTTCTGTTTCCCTTAAATGCTAAACAGAGAGAGAGAGAGAGAGAGAGAGAGAGAGAGAGAGAGAGAGAGAGAGAGAGAGAGAGAGAGAGAGAGAGAGAGAGAGAGTACCACATTTTCTCTATATCGGTGGTTGCAAGGCGCTTGTTTGCTTGAGCCAGTAATGCAAGCCTCTGATAGTTACGACCTCAGTTGCAGGACTTAGAGCACCCACCTTATGTCATGATATTCAAGTAGGAGTCTTCATGAACCGGCCGAAGAATCCAACGAACGAGCAGCAGGGATTTACAGTTTCACATTTCTCTCCCAATATGACCGGGACGTGGAAAGAAAGAATCAATTACCGCCACCGCCTGAGAGTATTTGCATACATTTGCTACCTGAGATGGAATCCGGATGTAGGGTAATCGCCTCATCATCTTGGTTCAAGAGCTATATAAATCTTGGATTAAAGACATCAGGGGAAACGTACCAAAAAGATATTCCTCTCTTTGAAAAACAGGATGTCCCTTAACGAGCCATACATTTGTTGAGTTTCCGAGGCGTAACATCCTTAAACGCTTCGTTGTCTCACTAAGGAAACACATGAACATGTGTTATCTCATTTTAACAGACCAGATTTTAGTGTGAGGAATACAACGTATCTGGATTATAATTCCATATCTATTTTGTTATGTTAAAAAAAAAAGTAATAGCAATCATGTCAGTAAATTCGACTCTTTGAAAGAAAATGTCACTGTTAATCGTCAATATATAATTGCTTAAAAAGAACTGTTATTTTTATTATAGTAAAAAGAATTCAATCAAATCCGAAAGAGATACAAAGATGTAATTTAATCATCTTTCTTTTTTTATAGAATGTTTCCAAACTGAGCGAAATTCTGAAAGGAGTTGGTCGAAAACAAAATCCCCATAATATATAAAGAATCTGAATTTGTTCTATGCAAATCTAAATAACTCCTCTTCAGAGCATTTCAATGTGAAACTGATGTATAACATTATGGAGTTTTTAGTTGTAAGTAAGAAAGGAATATACGAAGGGACATGAACGTGAAGAAACAAATAAAAAGAAAGGAGTGGCAATTTCCCGTCTGCGATACTTTCCTCTTGGGAAATACGGCATCAAATCCTTCATAGCCGAAAAAGAGGGAGGGTCTATATATTTCCTCTATTTTTTACAAAGCTGAAATAAAGATTTAGAGGACTCCTTTATCATGTACTTCTTTGATTTTCTAGTCTTTAGCTGTTATGTCAGGTTTTTTGATGAGTAATTGTTAATGAATTGTGTATTTATATCACACGTTATTAAGAAGGCTTCCTATAATATTCTAAACAATTATATATTTAAAGATATCTATTATTCTATCTCTATTCCTAAGTGGTGATCGTGTATATATATATATATATATATATATATATATATATATATATATATATATATATATATATATATATATATATATATATATATATATATATATATATATATATATATATATATATATATATATATATATATATATATATATATATATATATATATATATATATATGTATATGTATAATATATATATATATATATATATATATATATATATATATATATATATATATATATATATATATATATATATATATATATATATATATATATATATATATATACATATATATGATAAACTAATCTACTTTCTTTTATATTCAGCATCCCCACTGCATTTATATAAAGAAAAATTGGTGCGGAAATCATCACAAACTAATGAAAAACTGATTGAGTCTCAGACTTCATACAAAGCAAAGGATTTCTACCATTATTCCTTCGACAAATATATTTGAAGAATCTTTTTCAGTAATGTTCTGATGCGAGGTAACAAGTTAAAGCGCCCGTCTTATGGATGATTGACTAACTTATTGTATCAAAAAGCAGATTTGACTTTGGAAAATGGACATTAAGTTTGCAGCCCCTCATAAAAAAGAACAAAAAAATCGAGTCTGCTTACCATTGACACAAATATGAATATACATTGTTAAAAACATTTATTAGTAAATTTGTTAAGAAATCTTTTATTTTACTTGATGTTTATTCATACATTTCTGATTACTATATGACGAGAACTAAATAAAAATTCCAAAGGCATTAAAGCTAATTTTCTTACTTTTGATCATCTATTGTTTTACCCCATTTCAGAACGGAATATTTTCTTGTTTAATAACCAATGGTATCTATAAATACACTTTAAGATATACCACATAGATTGATAGGACGATGAGATGAAACATTTTCAAATGATTCAATAGGTGATTCTAATTGTCCTATATTCAGTTTTTATCTAATTTATTGAAAATAGTTAAACTTTAAAACAACCAAAAAAAAAAAAAAAGAGTGATTCAGTCTTCAACTCTTGCCTGAATTTAATATAACCTACGTGATCTTAATTTAAAAGCTTCACGTTACTTTGCTTCAGAACATAGGTCCGTATTATCGTTATTTTCAATAGCAATTACTTGCACAGGTTATGTGTAGTTTTATACTGTAAAAAATTATTTTTCCTTTTTTGTTTCCCATTTATTTAAAGCCTTTAAATATACATTGTCATAAACAATATTCTTGAATTATCGTTCAGTAGCAATATTTATTATATCTTACGTTTCAATTATAAAGATTATGGATAAAAATAATAGTAAAGAAACTACTGCGTAGCTGTGGTATAATTGATTGTATTATAGATATTCTATTCATTCAGAATGCTTAATACACACAATATGTGAACATATGAGGAGAATGTCAAATTTTCTACATCTATTATATTTATAAACCATTTAAGTATATTCAACTGATTATCTTATATTTCGTAAATAGGCAGGGAATGCAATGACTTTCTGTTCATCCCAATTTATCCCATACCCTAAATTTTAATTATAAATTTAAAGAAAGCACGAGAGATGGAACCATAACCGACAAATATTTTCATACATACATTACGAATTAATTTGAAGGAAAATCCTTTATTTCTGCACTTTATGCAAAAACTTCTTTTATATGGATATAATAGGAATCCCCTTACAGTATCTGCATCTTCTTTACCAATACCAAATTTTATACTAATATATAAATCAAAATATTTTCATCTATGGAGAAACAAAAAAAAGGTTAAACGGAAGATCACTTATTTTTCGTTCTAAAAAAAAAAAAAAAAAAAAAAAAAGTGTGGAATGATATATCTATCAATGTTACTCGATTGTTTGATTAACGACTGGCACCAAACCTCATCATGTCGTCTCATCTGAATGGAAATAGATCGAAGTAGTGTTCAGACTGTTCAAGGTTCTTCACTGAAGATGATATGATAAGTTCTGCTTCAAGGAGAGATGAGAAATCTAACCTGGATTCCTATTGGGAAATGTGGAAGGCTTCCTTGTTCAGTTTCCAATGGAAATGGAAATGCTCTCTCTCTCTCTCTCTCTCTCTCTCTCTCTCTCTCTCTCTCTCTCTCTCTCTCTCTCTCTCTCTCTCTCTCTCTCTCTCATTGAATGAAATAAGTAATCTATGAGTTAATATTCCTTCAAAATGATTCTCTTTGATCTTTTGATGAGCAGTTCATCTTTAACAATTGAAAATAATCTAGAAATAAGATTTTTTTTTTCTATGGTGTTCGCTTAAGGTAGAATGAGGATTATAAAACTGCAAGAAATAAAGAGATCTTTCATAAGTGAAGAATTTTCAGTTACATATTTTTCGTCAAGGAGTAAACAATAAGGCTTTTCAATAAACCGTTTCTTTTTTGCATCTCTTATTCCGACAACAGTTTTATTCTTACACAGGTGATCCTTCGGCTATTCAATGGAATTATTGAAACTGCCTGTGGGTTTATGCGTTGGTGGAAAACATATTGGGAATAAGAATGATGTACTTTTCAAATCTCGACTGGAGTCATATTTTCAACCCAAACTATAAAACAAAAAAGATATGTTTTGTAACGTTAACGTTTTTTTCCTCAATGTTCAAAGTTTAGAATAACTATAATAGGGAAGAATATTTCCCCTGAGTGAAATTTTGTTCTGAGAAAAAAATTTTGAACATTCGAACCTTTCAATCTCCCTGATGCCTTTCCTGTTTCCAAAGTTCCTCTTTTTGAACGAGAATATTGAATTTGAGCGAGCAGAGCCAGAAAATATCTTCAATTCCAAATGAATTTCTTACAGCATTGAAGTGCTATAAAGCCAGTTGTAAAATATATATTTCATAGTATAATTATAGTTAAAATCTTGAACAAGTAAAATAAGCCTATTATCATTTAAGTGTTATTGGATAACATTCAATCGGTGTGACATTTCACCGTACTCGTATTTATAATTGAATAAAATAAGAATAATGACAGAGGTCTGGACACCTATTATGCATGTGTCTCCCACAGCTATTCCAGTACGATTGAGAGTAAAGATCAGAACAGATTTATTGTCAGGGACATTAACTTAAAAATAAGAATAATTTAACTTTATCGACAAAGTATTTTAGTGAACTTCATTGGATCGTGGGTATAAAATAAAACTTGATTACACATATTGTAGTCTTTTGTAATATCTACGGGATATTACTGCCAACCCAAAACCTGATTTATCATAAAGCTCAAACCTGATTCTATCCTGTTCGTAATACGAGGAAGGCAGTTGATTCTAATAGCCAGGCCTTCTCCATCATGAGGCTCAATACTACACAGTATTCTAGAAGTTTTATTTCAACTGTGACCAAGTTGTAGAATGACCTTCCTAATCGGGTAGTCAAATCAGTAGAACTTCAAAAGTTCAAAGTTGCAGCAAATGT
>NC_090748.1:36906667-36914167 GCF_036898095.1 Palaemon carinicauda
GGAATGACGTGTTATAATCGCAAATGTCAGGGTCACTTGATTGCAGACTGCAGAACGCGATTTTGTTCGATACACAATAGTTCAACTCATTCATATAGTCGATGCTACTCGCGTAATCAACAATAGTATCCTAGAAACACACAGTCAATTCCACAGTCAATTCCCTATGGAAATAAAAAGAAAAATCCTCAGTTCAATAAGAAGAAACAGCCAAACGGCAATGCAGTTCAAAATCAATAACAAACAAATAGTGCTTCAAATAACTCTGTCCCAAGGCCGTCTACCCAGAATTTGCAAAGTCAGACGAATTTTCAGAATGTGCAAAGCAAAGCAAATACCATATTATTAACTCCAATGGGGAAGAGAGTGATGTTGGGTCATTCGTATCAATACCCTTTGTATCAAATAATCCATTTAATAATTTATGGGATCATTGTGAGGCAATAGATTTTCCTATGAAACACACGGCCGAATCAAATAAATCAGTGCAGGTTCCCATAGATTTGCAACAAATTCACGCAATAATAAGCAAAAATGAGTTACGACCAACATTATATGCTGTAAACTTAGAACACTAATCCGTCATATTGTTTTTTTACTCTGGTAGTCCACGTAATATCATGGATTTGAGAACTCATCATTTGTTATTTTCGAACTTCCCTATAGAGAAGTCTGGAGTAAGGCTCTCGGGTATAGGAAATAATGAATTAAATGTAATAGGAGTAACTCATGTTCAGTAAAATGTCGGTAAGCGCATGTTTGTCGATACCTTTGTTGTTGTACAAAACATTGATATGTATCCAGCTGTAATTATAGGATACCCGTCTATGGGCAATCAAAACATTATCTTAGCCCCTGCCAAACATGGCGTGTATATCAAAGGAAAATTCTATAAGTCTTCTAATACCTTAAAATCAGTTTTGGATAAAAAGGAGACGACAAATAAAACAGTAACGTACGTTGAAGAACCTATCACTTGTCTCATTAATAAGGAAAAATATACGCTACCCAACAGAATTCTCGTTCGCCCGTAATATCATCTTGCACGCAATCTATCGAGTCGAACGTAACTTCAAATATAATCGTGCGAGTAAAGAAAACTTTGCCGGGATCTGAAATATTAATCCTTTCCGACACTTTGAAAACTAACGGATTGTCCGTCACACAAGCTATTTATACAGTCGGCTCACAACAACAATGTAATATTGAAGTCTGTAATCATTTAAATACCACTTTAGTAATTCACAAAAATCAACATATCTTGGATGTAGAAGTTTTTAAACATCGTATTCTTACCGTCGCTGAAATCAATCATGCTCAATCTGTTGTGGATGAATCCCTTTTGCAATCTATTAAAAATAGAATTAATAAAGACATTCAAGAAGAGGAAATTCAGCACAAAGTTTTTGGACTTTTAACCGAATATCATGATGTTTTCTCCACTACGGATGGATCCTTAGGAAAAACAGATGTTAAAGAACATCAAATAATGCTAAAAGACAAGCAGAAAATTATCTGTGTACTCTCGTACAGACTCCCTATGAAATTCCAGAATGAGATAAATGATGAAGTAGGTAAAATGCTAGAATAAGGAGTCATTAGGAAATTGAACAGCCCTTATAATTTTTCATTGATAGTTGTACCGAAAAAAGATCGAACATGGCGTATATGCATAGAGTTCCGTCACTTAAATGAGAAAACGATCACTGATCGATTCCCAGTGCCATGTACTGACGATATTTTATCTTTATTAGGTCAGAATAAATATTTTACCAGTTTGGATTTACTTAAAGGCTTTCACCAGATATCATTAGAAGAAGATAGTATCCCATACACTGACTTCAGCACAGCCAGGGGACATTATGAATTTTTGTGTATGCCTTTTGGTTTACATTGTGCTCCCATAACATTTACTAGAATGATTAACATAGTGTTTGGAGACTTATTAGGGGATATATTGCATCCCTATATGGACGACCTTGTAATCTTTTTTAATACCTTAGAAGAACATCTATGTAAACTGGAGCTAGTGCTACAGAGACTAGGACAGCATAATTTTAGGTTAAAGATTAGTAAGTGTGAATTCTTCAAAATGGAATTGGTCTATTTATGTTTTACAGTGTCTAGCCAAGGTGTTAAAGTAGTCCATGATAAGGTGTCGGCTATCCGTAACTTTCCAATACCTACTAATGTCAAGTGAATACAGCAATTTCTGGGGTGTAGTGGATATTATAGGCATTTTATACGCAATTTTTCAATAATAGCCGCTCCCATAACTGATTTTACGAAGAAGGGTGTAGATTTCACATGGTCTGAGAAGCATCAACAGGCATTTAATACCTTGAAAGTTGAACTGTGTAGTTTTCCTATCTTAAAATTTCCTGACTTAGGTAAGGAATTCTTCATTGCAACAGACGTCTCAGACCTAGGAGTAGGTGGGGTATTGCTTCAGCAATATGACAAACAGTTTTTCCCGATAGCTTTTTATTCACGTAAACTGAGACCTTCCGAAAGTAAGTATGCAGTAATAGACGAGGAAGGGCTAGCTATTGTTAATTCACTAGTGCAATTTAAGTTCATAATATACGGTTATCCTGTCAAGGTTCTTACTGATCATAAGCCATTAATGACTTCTTTAAAGGCTTTAGTCACAGCCCCAAACGAACTCGGTGGCATTTGATCATCCAAGACTTTGGCGCAAGGATCGGGTATTTACCAGGGAAAGCAACTATCATTGCTGATGCATTATCACGCAACCCCGTGTCATCTTGTACGGAGCCATTAGCTGAATTAATAGATATATGAACGTTCATGCCTATTGTTAAAACTGTATCTGAACAGGAAGATCTGGGCTGGAGTGCTGATTTATCACAGACTAAGCAAAGAAAAAAACAAAAATTAGAAAAAATCATAAATGCTTTGAACGGAAATCCTAAGGAAAAGGAATATATAAAGTATACGCAGCGGAATTATATAATAAAGGACAATATTCTGTGTAGATCCGTGAGAAGGAAAACCCGCAATACACCACAGGTGACTAATGACTAGGCAGTGGTACGAATTTCACTTATATCCACTGTCCTAAATTGGTTGCATGCAAATCCATTGCATGGACACCCGGGGTGCTCCATAATGTCACAGAAAGCCAAATCATTGTTTTATTGGCATACGATGCTTACAGATATGAAAAAGCACATATCTAATTGTCACACTTGTCAGGAAAACAAAGTGCACACGAAAACACGTGTCAGCCTAGGGGCTTATCCCGTGCCCAATCAACTCTTTGAAAGAATACATTTAGATTTATTAACAGGATTTTACGAGTCAGACAGAGGAAATAAGCACCTCTTAGTAATTGTAGATGCTTTGACTCGATATACAGAACTGATAGGGCTTGAAACTAAAACTGTGATTGAATGCGCTAGCAAGTTTTACGAGGGTTACATTTGTAAACATGGAATTCCACATGATAATCTCAGACTCGGGTGGAGAATTTAATAATAATTTCCTTAACTTATTATGTGAATTCCTTAGCATAAAGAAAATCAATACCATGATCTATCACCCAGAGTTGAATGGGCTAGTGGAAAGAGCGAATAGGAAGGTTTTAAACATATTAAGAGTTACACTAGGGGGATCAGACCCCAACAGGGATATTGCAATACCTAGGGTACTAAGTACTCTGAATCACTCATATCATATATCAATTAAAATTTCGCCGCACGAGGCATTGTATGGTACCCCAATTATAACGCCTTTCCATGTATTAACGTCTACAACTAATTTATCAAATCCTTTAAAGGAAGTTATAAATGCAAGCAAAGGTCGTTATGATATCCTTCGAAAGAATTTAGAAGAATCACAAATTATAATGAAAAAGAATCATGATGAAATAGCGAATCCTACTAAAACATACACCTAAGTTTGAAGGCCCATTTAACATTTTGGAAACATTAACGGTCAATAGATTTAGAGTTCAAAACGTATCCCAACCCACTGATGAAAGAATTGTACCATTGGCTCACATAACAAATTAAAATAAGAGAGAAGGAAGTGAGGGAAATTTTAGTATATATGAAACTTTTATAATATTTGTATGTTAACTTTTTTTTTCTTCTTAATACAGGAGTAATTACATATATTTTTCTCATTGCAGGTTTCCAAAATGAAGTTTTTATTGTTAGGAGCGATATTGTTAGCTCAGACATTTTTCTCGTGTGGGAAGATCCCTAAAACTAAAAGTATAGATTTTAAATATGGCACTATAGTAGAGAGAACAGAAGACGTTTTAATTACTGCAACTAATATGATTATAGAAGTAAACATGCAAGCTATTTTTTCCCAGAGAATGACGTCACTAGCTTAAAGAGCGACATTTCAAGGTTTGCTTCTTCATTAAATGAGATCCATAAACGACATTTTCCTTTTAATACAGAGTTCTCTTGCACCGACACTAAGCGTAGCAGAAATGCTATCACACGACTTGCAAAATAAGACTTATGAGGCAGAATCTTAGACCTTCTGATGTGGACAGTAAGACACACTAACCTTGAAAGACGTAACCGGTTTATTTTTGCTGCACTAAACATCTTTGGATCTGTTGCAAGTTTAGGCTTAGGGATTTCAAATCGTCTTAAAATCAGTAATAAAAATAAGAAAATTGAGTGTTTAGAACATGACAACGAACTAGTTTTATCAGAACTAAGGAATCTATTAACATCAATTAGTCAAATATTGAGTTTGGTGAACGAACATTCTAGTATAATCAGTCAGATTATGGAAGTGCAAAATTCGCTGGCAACATAAACGTATTATAATTAAAAAATAGATTATATCCATACTAAAATTGCACATTTCATTGAGAAATCAAAAGACTATATGGAAGCTATTACGTTAGCAACTAAAGGTGTTTTATCACCACATCTGTTGCCAATAAAAGACTTAACGTTAATTTTTAAGAACGGACGGGAGAAATTAGGTTATGTTCCTTTGTTAGACGCCCATAGGTTAGAATTTTATTAGAGCCTAATTACAGTAAGCGTTGAAAATTACAGGATCATGATTAAAGTTCCCTTTGATTCTTCCGAGGCCTGGCAATCATACAAGATATCTCCATTTCCGACTTTCATGACAAATAACTCAAGTCCAGTAATATCCAGTTTGACAGGACACGTTTTGATTTCCCCTGATAAGGAAACATATACGGTCATTAAAGACTTAGATAAATTACCTCACTGTTCAGAAGCAATGAATAATAAAGTATGTACAGCTGACTCCTTTGAATTCCATAAAAAATCAATGCATTCATGCTAGTTAGGTATAGTGCTAAACGGTGCTCTCTCCCAAACATATGAAAATTGTCTGAAAAAACTTTATCCTTTTGACGATAATAAGTTCAATTGCAGATTGACCAACGGCTCGTTAATACGATACCACAAGGCCGCTTTCAATGTATCATGCCGGGACGGATCCACATTCCATTCCCAGGTATTCGTAGCAGCTGACGGTTGCATCGGTACGTCCCCGAATTACACGGTCCAATGAATTAACACTATCATCAGGGAACGGACATACTTCGCGAATTTCACGTGGACCATTACAATCCCATCCTTACCTCTCCCATACAACGCACGAGTGGCTAATCGGTTGATGAAAGTAACCGAGATGGACCACCCGTCACCGATTTATGCAAAGGGGAATCTTCGCTTCTACGTGTTGCTGGCATCAATCAGCGTTACGGTGATGATTTTTATAGCTGTTAACAGGTGGAGCTCAAGAGGAACGTTTTGCCATGTCCAGACAACACTCCATGTGTTTTGAAAGCATTCACATTTAGAGCCGTTTGAAATTGGCCATTTCATTGAATCAGGGGGGTAAAATTGTCTGGAATAGTGAAGTGTATGAAAAGCGGTCAGTACGCTAGTAATATGTAATTGAAGAGACTCTAGGACATTTGCATTTTAAAAAACATAATAAAAAAAAAAATTTTTAGGGCACCTAATAAAATATATAAGCCCTATATGTTAAAAAAAAGTACCTTTTGGGTATCTAATAAGATATATAAGCCCTATATATATATATATATATATATATATATATATATATATATATATATATATATATATATATATATATATATATTTACATACATATATATATATATATATATATATATATATATATATATATATATATATATATATATATATATATATATATATATGAAACCGTGGTGCTTGTACGTACCAGGAATTTTTTTTGTGCACTGTAATTATATCTTTACCAAGGTAACAAATATTCTTTATTAGTTACTGTATTATAATAATCTGTATTCATGACAAAGGTAACAACTATTCTTTAACAAGTTACCAATTCACATGTACATTCAGTATTTTTTGGGGGGTACCACATAATCATTTGATAGCAATATACCATATATAGATCTGTATTTTCCATACATTTTTCTTTATTTTTTACTATGTTAAAGGTTTAAAGGCCGCTCATGAATGGCAGAGGCAAGGGACAGTGACATTGCTCTAGCAATCAGGACAATGCCCTAGAGACTGACCATATGTCATATGATCAGCGCCCAAGCCTCCTCTCCACCCAAGCTAGGACCAGGGAGAGCCAGGCAGTGGCTGCAGATGACTCAGTAAATAGACCTATAGGCTCTCCCAAACCCCCCAACCTTAGCTCACACGGATGGTAAGGTTGCAGACACTAATGGCACTAACGAGTCTGAGCGGGACTCGAACCACCTACTGGAAAACACCAGGTAGAAACGTTACCACTCAGGCCACAGCAACATATACCTATTTGAACATTCATCCTCAATCACTTGTTTATAGCTAAAAAGATATATATCCAGTCACACTCCTAGAAAGCATGTTTTTAACATAATTTTTTTTATTCAAATATTTGAAGGTAGCTGTCCGAGCTAATGTAATATATATATATATATATATATATATATATATATATATATATATATATATATATATATATATATATATATATATATATATATATACATATATATATATATATATATATATATATATATATATATATATATATATATATGTATATATATATATATATATATATATATATATATATATATATATATATATATATATATATATATATATATATTTGTAAACCCATGACCCAATGGATCATAGGAGAGATGGAGTGTTAATGTCAAGTCATAACAGGATCCGAAAGTAAGACCAAGCTAAATCATTGCATAGGTAACATTTTGTATGAAGAGTTAACATAACACAAGCATCCAGTGAAAAACAGTTGACCTCTTTGATCTTTGCACGGAACCAGATGGCTTCCGATTATAATCTAGTGTAATCATATTTGTGATAAATGCTGAGATAAATAATACAACGTTATCAACGTAAAACTAAGTTTTGTTAGTTCTATTAATCTTTTCATACGGAATGGTCATCCGACCAAACCATCCATACTCCAGTGATGGAGCTAATAATA
>NC_090748.1:36916667-36924167 GCF_036898095.1 Palaemon carinicauda
ACATACTAAATTAGAGGGTAAAGAAAAAGAAATGGACATGGGTAGGACATTTAATGAAAGAGAAAGATAATAGATGGGCAAGAGGAAAAACAGGATGGGTTCCTAGAGATTACAAACGAAGCAAGCGAAGCAAAGAGAAGACAATGGATCGACGAGCTGAGAACACTTGCTGGTATAAAATGGCAAAGAATGACCATAAATAGACAGGAGTGGAAGGACATGTGTGAGGCCTTCGTATGCTGATGATATGAAGATCTATCTATCTATCTATCTATCTATCTATATATGTAGTTATATTTTTTCAATAAATATGTTATTTCAAAACAATTAGAAATAGATTTTAAGAATCTGGAGGAACTATGTTGTTTTTTTCTTAATTCCCTTATTACAAAGACGGTAGTAGATTGGAGTATGGAAATGTAAATTATAATACTGTTGTAAACCGACTTTGTTTTAAAATGGGGAGGAAATAGAGCAAATAAAAACATAAAAGATGTTTTTTAATATATTAATGGAAGTGCAAAAATAAAAAATAAAATATGAAAAATGTATCAAAAGATAAGTAAACGAACTCTAAGAAACCATTTCTCTTCAAAATCAAAATTTCCATAAGGAGGAAAACTTGCCTTCTTGAAATAGAAGTCGAGCGCACAGTCACTTTTATTGAATCGAAGGATTATTGAATCAATTCCATCTTTCCAAAATTCCCAAGATTTCAGAAGGAATCACTCGGTCGCGATATGAGAAAGGAGATAGAAAGCCCAAGGATATTATATTGGCAGTTTCTGTTTTGACCAATCCCCAGAGGTCACGTCCTATGGATTATTCCATCGACGTGGTTGATATTCACGGAGAGCGTTATCACATGCAAAAATACTCGGGTTCTCCGGATACCTGCGGAATGAGAGCTACAAGGCTTCTATAGAAATGAATTTTTTAAATATTTGTATGTTACTTTTTTTTTGTGTCGCATGACCATAGTCTTTCCCATTCGTTTATTTCTATAAAAGATTTTATATAGGCCATACATTATTTTTCCCTTCAGATTTGTTTGAAAATATATACTTTTTTTAAATAATATATTTCCACAACATTTGGTGATGCTTAGTAGCGATAGAAAAACCTAACCTTATAATTCAAGAATGAAGAACTATGTAGAATAATCTATATATATCCTGAAATGGTGAGGTGATAAAAAAAAAAAAAAAAAAAAGTTGAAAGGATGATATTTGGAACTACCGTTTTCGGAATCATCCACCTAAATTTAGGTCAGTTCTATTGGACTAGGTAAAGCCTAGCGCTGTAAGTGAAAGTAAATGAATAAATACAAGTAATGTAACCAGCTATTGCTTGTAAGACCCTCCAAAAAATTATAATATGAAAAATCCTTATTATGAAATAAACTAGATATTTCAAATATGGTTTCAGGTAATTAAAAAAAATATATATTGTATTGCATAAACAATATAATGGGATGGACTCACAAATTAGTAAACGTACCTCCCATCAAACACATACGCAGGAACATATTCTTATCCTAAAACTTATATAAATATTGATAAAATAATTATTTTCTGTAATGCCCGTTACCAGCTAATATCGAAGATGAAGACGGAAGTGACTAAAATCTACACTACCAACCTTCTCCACTGATAGGGAGGATGGGCAGTCTTTATTGCACGAGCGTGAAACGAGTTTATGACATCGTGTCAACCCAATGAATTTTTATTACATAAATGTGAATAACGGATATTTTGTAAAAGCCCCTTTAACTACTTCCTCATGAAATTGAAATTTTCTCCTGATATATCCATCCCTTCAGTAATTCACAATATGTTCATGGTCTAGAGAAGAAGCTTAAGGGTATTCTTTTGATTCAATATATGAATAATGTCTATTTTTGATTACCTTGAATGATTGATTTAGATTCATAAACACTGGCTGCTTATGATATATCTAAACTCCTTTCTCTATTTGGCAGATTATTATTATTATTATTATTATTATTATTATTATTATTATTATTATTATTATTATTATTATTATTATTATTAAATGCTTAAAGGAGAAAGGAGAGTATCAATGATTTTGATTTACGATTTTCAGCAAATATTCTGGAACGGTTTCCCGGGTACCGGAGGAAAAAAAAAGAAAAAAAAAAAGTCTGGCGAATTTAAGGACGTAACAAAGGAAAGCTTTTGCACCAAATGTGCTGCACTTGATCATGAAGGTAATGAAGACAGATCCTAAGTCATTTGACAATATTTCTTCTGCCCGAAAGTCTGAAAGAAAGATGGTTGCATAAAAATCATTTCAAGGCCAAATAAAAGGTTTTAAAACATTTTCGCAATTATTTGGTAATTTAGTACACCATATATAATATTATGAACAATTCCATTATAAGAAAATATAAAAAAAAAAAAAAGATCGAAGGAATCATAATACATATTTTTACTTTTATAGAAGAATATTATTTTTCATAGATCTTAAAATTTAAATAAACAAGTGAATAAATAAATTAACATGCAAATTAAAGCATTTGCTTTGTGTTAACAAATATAGGGAAATATTATTCCTTTTTTTAATCATGACTTTCAAGATTGCGACATCCATCTGGAAACTGTGACAGTTTATTAACAAATGAAATATCCCTAATCATATAGCTTTAATTTTTATCAAACATTTCATTCAAATTTATTTGTCTGAATAATTATGTTCATATCATTAATAGTATTAATAGTATTAAAAAAACTACGTTTTTTTATTCAAAACAGACGTTAAATTGTGATTTTAATCGTAATACTCAGAATCATAATTTTTCGTATTTTTTGCAGAAAAAGAAGTTTATCATACTTTTGTACTTTTATATTTGTTCCAAGCTGCGCAACATTTTGTTTTACTAATAAAACATTAATAATGTTTGTTGGTAATCTATAAATATTCCCATGTAAATGGATTACATGATTTTTATTTTATTTCTTACGTGAAGAATAACATGAAAGTAATTAGATTAAACAAGTTCAATTGAAATTAGCGTGACAGATTTTTTTTTCTTTTTTTATGGATGTAAATATTAGTTCGTCTCAACTGATTAACTATACATAATTTAAGACAATCATACAATTAGCTTTCATTGTGCCATTATCAGCCCAGTTAAGTTTTCAATAAACATATTTGATAAAAAACGCTACAAAATATTTTCACTTCCTCTGTTTTACCTAGGATCCTTCTCTTTATGAAAACATTAGGCTATTCAGGGATCACTGCCATGATAGATTAAAAAGTAAACAAGAAATAAGAATAGGTTAATGAAAGAAACGGTTATGTGGAGAATTAGATAACCTGGGAGCTAGAGCAAAGACAGAAGGAATGAGTGAGATGGAAGGGATAATAGAAACATCAAAGGGCTAGAAGATGATCAATAAGATAACAAAAAACAGAAATAGAACAGCTACAGATCTGACACACATCAAGCAGTTCCAAGACCGAAATGGGGGAGTGTTGTCGAGGGCAATGCGCTTAGGAGCAAGATGAAAAGAACCTCTTGATAACCTATTCAATAAATAAATTCCCATAAGAATAACATATGAGGGAAACCCCCGAGTAAGAGCAGTCTCAAATACCCCCAGAGAAGGATTAGATAGTGCACTTGACAAGATGAAAAATGGAAAGGCTGTTGTTCCTGACCGCATACCATTCAAGATGTGAAAATGTCTGGGAACATCTCTTCCCAGACATTTCCACACCTTAAATGGTATGCGGTCAGGTGCTCATTAAAAAAATCAGCCATCAAAATTGAATACTGGACAGATGAGAAAATCGTGAAATACCCCCTACATATAACGGAAAGTGAAATATGCAGGACTATTCAAACTATCAAGGGATAAAATTCTTATTTCATATAATGAAGATATATGAACGAAATATAAAGGGAAGAATAAAAAATTGAAAAGCAGTAAGTGAAGAACAATTTGAGTTTATGTCAAGAAACGCTACAGTAGAAGCAATTTTCTCATTGGGGTACACACGGGAAGAAATATACAGAAAGGCAGAGGGGACTGAAGCTGGCATTTATTGATTTGGAGAAAGCGTATGATCTTGTACCTAAGCAGGATATGTGGAGATGTATGAGAGAGAGATAGGCGTTTCAGAAAAGTCTGTGGAAGTAGTCTATGATGAGTATACAGAGGTTACCACCCAAGGGAAGGTTAGTGTCAGGGTTGGTTCTGTACCATCCTTGTGTCACACGATCGTATATAGTAATGACATTTCTCTTTTTTGTATATATTATCCTTTGGACCTTCGCTCACCCCTCGCACTGACAGAAACTTGCATCAACCTGTCTGCCTATTTCTCATTTTTAACTGTTAACAGAACTTGTTGCCGGTTGGACAAGAAATAGCCTGTGGTTTTTTGTGACCTTCTTACCGGGACCTAGTGTGTATATATACTCGATGTGTCTTTGATAAAGTACTCAGTTGCTTTTATCTCGCCCTTGAGTCACAATGTGACGGGCCAAGAGTAGGTTGTGACTCAAAGGCGAGATGAAAGCAACTGAGTACTTTATTAAAGGCACATCGAGTATATATACACACTAGGTCCCGGCAAGAAGGCCACATAATACAACATGCTATTTCTTGTCCAACCAGCAACCGGTTCTGTTAACAGTTAACAATGAGAAATAGGCAGACAGGTTGATTCAAGTTTCTGTCAGTGCGAGGGGAGAGCGAAGATACAAAGGATAATACTTAAAAAAAAAAAAGAGAAATATCGTTACTATGTATGATCGTGTGACACACGGGTGGTAAAGTTCACATCAAGGTTCCCTCTTAGTCCTTACATTTTTTATCTTATGATTGGTGTTACTAAAACAGACGTCAGAGAGGATATCCTCTGGAGTATGATGTTTGCTGATGATGCTGTTTTGGTAGACCTGACAAGAGAAGGGATATAAAGGAAACTATGTATGCAGAGACAAGCTAATGAAGATACAGGTTTAAAGATAAGTAGATAAAACACAGAATATCTGGGAATAGGAGAAGGAAACCTGGGTGCTGTTAAAATAGGTGTGGATACCCCCAAGTGGATTAACACCCTCAAGTACCTTGAGTCCTGTGTGATGAATAATAAAAGCATGGAATCAGAAATTAACCACGTGATACATGTGTTAAATGGGTTGGTGCAAAGGTAAAGGGGGGGTTTTATAAAAGTGTAATTATACCAACTTTATTATATGGAGCTGAATCTTAGCCAATAAAGAAGACTCGAGAAAGAAAGATATAAGTAGCAGAAAGGAGGATGTTTCACTATATTGATGGATTCACGGGAAGGGACGGGATCAGAAATGATTATATTAGAGGGACAGTCAAAGTAGAAGTGTCAAAAACAATTCAACAAAGAAGACTATAGTGATTCGGTATGTTATGCAGAGAGATCATGTTTGCCGTAGTGTCATGGACATGGAGTTGGATGAGTGAAGGAGGAGGGGAAGGTCAAAGTTCAGATGGAGATAAAGTAGGAAATGACATGCTAGAATAACGATCAAGTTGAGAAAACAGGATACTCAGTATAGAGGAAAATGTTGAAGGCTAATGCGAAACAGCGACCCAATATAGAGATGAGTAAAAACTACAGAGAAAGAATAGAAAGAAAAAGATTGCCATGAAAATTATTGAAAACTGAATATGAAACCTATTGGCTGATGATAATTAAAATTTGTACATTTTAATATCAGTATAGATTTTCATTTAACATTGTTCAATAAAATATTATCAATTCCATGGCATTTGACCATGAAGAAAGGAGCCTAAATGTGGATATAGCCTAATGACACATTATCTAAAAAATGAACATAAATTTAAGATAAAAGCCTCTTTCTAAATAATAAAGCAAGGAAATCAGATAACCGAATCAACTTCCGCCTTGCTTTTCCTTGTTTCAGATTAAAAAAATGACCGAGGTCACAGTAATTAACAATGTATAGAATTAATCCGGCCTTTTTCGCGCCTCCTGTCACCATGACTGACTTCATAACGCACTAAGATTCATGTGGTTTGCTTACAATTTGCAAATGTCGGATAGTAGGAAGAGATTATAAATTTTTAGAGTAATTTATACTAAATCTGATGCATCCTGGTAACATGTAAATGATATTAGGTTATACTAAGAGGGCAGCCTAATGCTTCCATTTACAAAAACTAACTAATTCAGACGTTAGAAAAAAATCAATCAAGTAACAAATGAAATTTACAGCAGCAAAAAAAAAAAAGAAAAAAAAAAAAAAAAAAAAACTTTATTGCTAACTGATTGTGTATAGAGTAGAAATGACGCGGCAATAGAATCCCGCTAGTAAGTATGATGAATGGTTTAACAGTTTATTAGAGGTCAGATATTTCAACCAATATGTGGTATAACAGAAGGTCCTTTGTTAGAACGTTCTTTGGCCAAAAGGTACATAGATGTAAATTCCATTCCAATTATTTTACGTGTTTTTGGTGACAGTAGTTTCAGAAACGATTTTGTTTAAAGATTTACCTATAGTATAAATTGGATAAATCGTTTACATGAAAATAGTAATAACCCGTTCTTACACCACTAATAAAGCGAGAAATATCCTTTCTCTCGTTGATCAGGATAATTCTCAAGGGAAGAATGGCTAATTCATTTCAAGAAAAAGATCATGATGTGATATAGACTATAAAACAGAAGGCTATTTTACCTTATTCATAACATGTATAAGTAAGGTACTCATAATATATATATATATATATATATATATATATATATATATATATATATATATATATGTGTGTGTGTGTGTGTGTGTGTGTGTGTGAATTTGTACAGTATATACACACCTATACCATTTATATTTATACACACACACACACACACACACATATATATATATATATATATATATATATATATATATATATATATATATATATATATATATATATATATATATATATATATATATATATATATATACATATATATATATATATATATATATATATATATATATATATATATATATATATATATATATATATATATATATATATACATATATATACATATGAGTGTGTATATATATGTGTATTTATTTGTGTGTGATATATTTGTTTGTTCCCATTTTCATATACAGCCGTTTAAGTTAACTTCCATCAAGGATATAAAAAAGGAACATTTAACAGTCCAACACATTCCTTGAATAGAAAAATTGTCTAACCTATAATGAACAATATCTCAACCTCCTATCTAATATCAAGTAAGATCACGTACGTAAGATTTAAATCACAGCATCTGACGTATGAAATCGTAACACTGCTCGAAAGGGAATTATGGCAAATCCGCTAATTCCTCTGCTTCCCTTCGCTGACGAGTTTGATGCTCACAAACCCACAACGATGCCTTACAATGTTCTCCCATCTGTGACGGAATAACAAAGCCCTTTCTTGTCTAGTATCAAGTTTAATGTTTATTCATGTTAGG
>NC_090748.1:36932359-36934859 GCF_036898095.1 Palaemon carinicauda
GTAAAATAGAAAATAAAATCATACAATAAAGAAACCTACCAAAACTGAAATAAAAGCCACAAACAAGCAAAGCATCATCAATATGCTAAAATAAATAACAGTCGTTAAAAAATTAATAAACAGTTGTAGTTTATGATAAAATACTAGTAATATAACAATCGTTAAACTAAATGTTTACATTGTACTTCCTTAAAATTTCATTAACAAGATGAGTGTCTAGTTTAAAAAGACCAGAACTGAGATTTAAAATTTGATTATTAAAATATTTAATAAAAGCAGATTCAATAATATTTTCTTTTTTACAAAATAAAATTTCTGAGGAGTTTTCCAAGTCAATACAGTGGTTAAAATCGTTCATGTGGACAAACAAGGCACTAGACATTTGTCCTGTCCTAACTGCATATCGATATTGTTTAATTCGGTTGTGAAGCAATTTTCCGGTTTGACCCACATATTTCTTGTTACAACCAGTAGCCTACATGGAATTATGTAAATAGAGCCACTATTATAATTTGGAGAATGATTTATAAGGACATTCTTTACCGTTCCTGAACTTGTAAAAACTAAATTTACTTTGATATTTTTCAATAAATCTTTTATATAAGCAAAGTTTTCATTGTATGGAAGTGCCAGCACATTCTCATTCTTAAAAGGTTCCCTATTCTTGTCGGAATAGAATATATGCCTAGCTTTCCGTAGAGACTTGTCAATTAAATCTTTTGGATATTTTAATTTAATTCCTATGTCATTAATTCTACGAAATTCTGCGTCTATAAATTCGGTGCTGCAAATCCTTAAAACCCTTAAAAACATACTTGAAAAAACAGAAACTTTTACACTAGTTGATGATTTGAATAAAAATGAATGTGGGAGCAAACATTAGTAGGTTTTCCTGTAAATATCAAAAACAAAGCCTCTATCATTTCTATGCACTAAAACATCTAAAAATGGCAATTTACAATGATTCTCTCTTCAATAGTGAATTTTAAGGAGTATACTAAACTATTTAACTTTTCCAAAAAAATATTTAGATTTTCATATGTAGGCCAAACACAAAAAATATCGTCAACATAACGAAACCAAAGAACCCCTTTAGGCAAACTCACTGGCAACAGTTTTACCTCGAAAAATTCCATGTAAAGGTTACCGATACTGATACTAATAACGAAAATCCCTTTTTTATTATTACGAAGAGTGTTTTTTAGATTAAAACATTTAGAGAAAAAAATATCATTCATCACCGAGTGACGAAGTCTAAGCAATACATTCCAAAACTTGCTCATTTGCAATGTCCCAGAAGGTTAAACGAGGCTTCACTCAGAACTATCCCCAACTACTTTAATATCCGTCTAGCCAACGTGAAGTTGTCGATATCCGATGGTAAATTAAAAAAAGTTACAAATGTTATTGCGATATGTTCAATTGGATATCGCTCACAAAGGTCGTTCTAATGACAACATGAATAATTGAGATTAGGATTGCTCGGGTTACCAAGGAGCTTATATATATCTGGATTATGAGAAAAAAAAAATAGCTTAGGTCCTTTTTTTATGATTGAATATAATTAACAATAGAAAATTGTACATGAAATAACAGCCGGGGAAAAAGGCTGAGTGGAAAGCGATTTGGAAGCAATCGAGTAGATATTCAGTTTAATCATTCCGTTTATACGGAAGGAAATTCACGAAATGCAGGGGAAAAAAAAACCCACCGAAATCATGAAGCATGAGTCGTACTTCAGTAATTTTAATTGCTAGGAGCAATCACTGCGTGAATTGCAATTGCAACAAACTTTCAATTAGCGGCAATTATTGCGAGTGAAATTAAAGTTTATGCTGTTCGACTCTTCCACATTTTGATCAAGGTCAGCATTACTCCGATATCTTTCCCATTTTTCCTTCTGTCCACAACCCCAATTTATTCTTTGAGGATATCTAATTTGATTTGCGTTAAATTGATTGGACCTTTCAATACCCTGGCACCGAATATAATACTATTTCATATATTTTTACGTCATTTGATTTGATATTCGTTCCCCCCATGCAATGAAATAATTTAGAATTCTACCGAGATGAACAACGAGGTAAATTTCGTTTAAACCTAATGATTATATATAAAGGAAAATTTTATTAACTATTATGTAACCATACACAACACACACACACGTACACGCACATACAAACGCACCCACACGTACACACACACACACACGCATATATATATATATATATATATATATATATATATATATATATATATGTATATACATACATATATATATATATATATATATATATATATATATATATATATATATATATATATATATATATATATATATATATTTATATATATATATATATATATATATATATATATATATATATATATATATACCTACCTAAAATTCAAAGGAGCTAGTAATTCTAATATTCCTGAATTAAAGTGCAGCTGAAGGAACAGTGTGCTTTTTTTTTTTTAAAGTACCGGAGGTTACATG
>NC_090748.1:36947359-36949859 GCF_036898095.1 Palaemon carinicauda
ATGGTCTCCTCCAGGGAGCACATGAAAATATTAGCAAAGGTGGGTCCCAAGGGGGAACCCATAGCCATCCCATCAAGTTGTTTGTACAAATTACCATTAAAAACGAAAGAGGTGTCCAGCACCGCTAGCTCCAAAAGTTTTTTTAAAAGACGTGCGATTAAAATCATTAAAAGTGGTATCAGGTTCAGAAAATAATTTGTTTAAAATAATATTGATAGTTTCTTCCACAGGTACATTAGTGAATAAAGACTCAACATCAAGACTCGTCATGAAAAGATCTGAGTCTTGAGAAATTATGGCCTCTTTAAATGCATAGGAGTTATTTAGAGAAAAGGTGTTTTTTGTTAAAGGTTCCAGTAAGGGACACCTCTTTATGACTATCAAAAGGCCAACATTTATTAGCCAAACCTAATCCTTACGCAAATTAACCTAGATGGCATTGCCTCCCATTCAATTTCTTTACCTGTCATCCATTCATCTTCCCGATTAATCACAGATACTCTACTTTTCACTTCACCAAACATTACTTCATATAAGGCCAATATATCCATCCTCCTATTCCAAAATATGCTTCCAAACTCACATCTTTTACTTTCTATTGTTCTACATCACCGCACATTCAGACACCCCAAAAACTAGAGTGCGGGGAGCAGTCACTCTTCAAAAACCGTCTTCTTCTTAGATATATCTCAGGAATGAATATGTAGAAGATGAAAATAGCTAGAGAGAATATTTAGACACTAAAGTAGATGAGGGTGATAAACCTATGAATTCATGAAGTGGATATATTGTAAGAATCGCTCGTTTGATTTTTTACGAAATCTCTACGGAGACAAAGGAGAAGGGGAATATACCTTAAAAAAAAAAAATAAAAAAAAAAATGAATCTACCATAACAACAAGTCAATGAAGAAAGTCAACTTTTAATGGAACACTTTAGTAATATTATGAATAGGAGATGTTAAACGAATAATTCTATTGATATACCTGAAGCTAAGGATGACGTAATTTACATGATAAACTTACGTCCACCAGAGAGGAACTCATCTTACAGGATAAAGTTTTGTATTTACTCTACACTAGGCCAGCTTCGTAAGAATATATGTGTGTATATATATATATATATATATATATATATATATATATATATATATATATATATATATATATTTATATATATATATATATATATATATATATATATATATATATATATATATATATATATATATATATATATATATATATATAAATATGAGTGTGTGCGTATGTAAGTATTTATGTATGTATAGATTAACTGTCTTTTATGTCAATATTTATATAATCCCATTTTTATTAGTTAATTATCGCATGTTAAAGAAATAACATATATTTAAGCGCCCCTGAAATTAAAGTGGTGAATGTAACAGGCAGGAATAAAGCTTGTGATATCGATTGATCAGAGGAAAGCAAAACCAGATTTGTGTATATTATCATCATCATCACCATCAACTGTATCTAGTACACTGCAGGAAAGGCCTCAGACATGTCCTTCCACGTTTTATTGATATAACTGATATCAAATCATCAAGGGTTTTTCGTAAGAAACAGGAGAGCATTAACAGTGTTGATCTGTAATATTGACATAATACTTATTACTACTGACTGCTGAGAAATGAAATGGATAGATAAGAGATGAATAAGGAGCAAATAAAAAATAAAGACCATAATTGAAAATTTATATCTAATGAGCTCAAAACGTGTTTATTTCAGGTACTTTAGCTAGAGACGTTTACTTTAGCATGTAAAATCTCACCTACCAAAACTAGGAGAACATAAGACCGACAATCGTATATGACCAGAAGCCTTAGTGGAGCTCGTGATGTTCACAATCAACCATCAAATGAGTGAGTACTTTGAAGATTTATGGGATCTAGAGTATAAAACAGAGCCAAAATTATTCCAAACCTTTGACTGAGAAAGATAATGGTTTTCAATGTATAAAGATAATGCTGATATTAGCAGCTAAATATTAGGTATAAGGTTTACCAGTGGAGGGAATTGATAGAATTTCCACATTCAATGGGAAAATTGTATCATAGAGAGTTTGAGGAATAACATTATAAATTTATATTTAAAAAAAGGAAAAAAACTTTTATCGATCGTTGATTGTTATGGGTCACATATATGAGAGTCCTCAAAGTAAAGGGAAATAATTATATATACATGGACTTAATAGAGAATTAATAGATATGATTTGTATAGGGTAAATATAAGGTATAGAATACACGTGTTTGTGATCTCTATATAACTTCATGATGAGAGTGAAACATATTTTAGCATACTTATTTAGAGAATTGGAGTACTACCACCACGGTAAAAGTTCTAAAAAATATATTGACTGACTTATATGATTGTTGTTATGAGGACAATCAGCAATGATCATTGGTAACTGTTTTTTATATCGAAAAAATTAGTCAGTCAGTATAAATGTAGGAAAGCTATATATAATAACCTAAGAA
>NC_090748.1:36954859-36957359 GCF_036898095.1 Palaemon carinicauda
TTATTCTTCTTCGTTATTATAATGGTTGTTATAAGAATCACTTTATTTAAGTTTTATATTAGAAAAATACTCAAGTTTACCTTTAACATATGCTCTTAGTAAACTTAGTTAAAGACTACTGGATTACGATAACGGAATAATACATGAATTTTGAAACAGGAGGTAAGAACTTTCTCAAAATAATGCTGTTCATTTAGAGAGAGAGAGAGAGAGAGAGAGAGAGAGAGAGAGAGAGAGAGAGAGACTGGCTTGATATATGAAGTGTAGGAAGAATCATGCAATCTATATGAGACTGCTAGTCTTAATTTGTTTAATTGAAACACGGAAGAGTCATAATTTTCTTTACCATTTTAAGAAGTAGGATCTGCTCTTTATGGAAAATATCAGAAGATACCGACTCTATGATAGGTTTTTAGCTTTCAGGGATATAAACCTTCACATCTCTATCAAGATATGACGGAAAAGGATAAAATCCCCGGATATATAACGAGTGGAAAATTTCTAAATGAATGGGACGGAAAAGTTTAAAATTGGATATGACCTGACAAGGGAAAAAAAATTAAAACTACGAAATGTCCTGTAAAATGAATAGTGGATAGAAAACATCTAGACAGAATAGAGAAAACAGAAATGAAGATGGTAACAAAAATAGAATACCGTAATCTGAAATGAAAAGATGAATGTGAACTTGAGTGGAAATTCTGCAAAGTGGGGTAAGTGGGTGTGTGTGTGTGTGAGGGCAGGGGTGTGGATGTACTAGAGGTTCTCCATTCTAGGAATCAACAGAAGTGCATTAGAAAAGCCCAATACAGATGAAATTGGTATTAAAAAAGAAAAGAAAAATACCTTTGTTATAAACATAATATGCTGTTTATTTCACTTCCCAACGTACAGAGAGAGAGAGAGAGAGAGAGAGAGAGGAGAGAGAGAGAGAGAGAGAGAGAGAGAGAGAGAGAAAAAAAAAATATGGGAAGAACGAAAATTATGTCGGTTTGAAAAGAGCTAACGATAACAACAAAAATAGTAGTAATATGAGTTAAATTACCCTATTATTATTATTATTATTATTATTATTATTATTATTATTGTTATTATATATTATTATTATTATTATTATTATTATTATTATTATTATTATTATTATTATTATTATTATTATTATTATTATTTTTATTATTGCAATCTCCAATGCTGTAGAGAAATCCATTGATTATTGTTGTGAGATTCATATTGTTGGCCTTGATTTTAGTGATGCCTTTGACCGTTTTAATCATAAAGTCCTTGTTTTAAATCTCAAACAGATGGTAGGTCGTTTCTTAGCATCATCATTGAACTCTTAAGTAATCTTTAAGAGTTGTTGTGGATGGGCACCATACTGAGCATAGGAATGTGATATTAGTGGTTCCGCAGGATAATGTTCTTGGCCCATTACGTTTCACATTATACTCACATGATTTGTGGTTTGCCTAGAAAACTACCTTGTTACATATGTAGATGATACTACACTCTTTGCAACAATTCAATCGCCAGAATATAGATCTGGGGTTGCAGAATCCCTTAATTAAGATCTAGCTAAACTAGTGCATGATATAAATTATGGGGCATGAAGATGAATTCTAACACAATTCAAAATATGATTGTCTGTAGATCTCGGACAGTGGCTCATCAACACCTAGATCACAGCATGAATTTTTTTTTTTTTTTTTTTTTTTTTTTTTTTTTTTTTTTTAAGTGCGATTCTCGACAGTAAATTTACTTTTGAGAAAAAAACATTTGGTGTGTTTCTACTTCAAATGCAGAAAAAATGCTTGTTGAGATTTTTTTTTTCAAGATTTTCGGTGTTCAATCTATTCTGAAAAAGTGTTTTAATTCTTTAATTTTACCTTGATTCGAGTATTGTTCTCCTTTCTGGTCTTCAGCTGCTGATTCCCATCCTAATTTGTTGGCCGGGAACTTACGGTCTACTGAATTTCTTATTCCTGATCTAGATATCAATCTCTGGCACCGTCGTACAATTATTTCGTTATACATGTTGCATAGGATTTTTCATAATTCTGATCATACTTTACATTCAGATCTTCCCGGACAGTTCCATCCTGTTCGTAATACTAGGTATGCTGATAATTCTAATTGTCAGGCCATTTCCATCACGAGGCTCAGTACTACACAATATTCTAGAAGTTTTATTCCAGCTGTGACCAAGTTGTGGAATGATCCTCCTAATCGAGTAGTGGAATCTGTAGACCTTCACAAGTTCAAACTTGCAGCAAATGTTTTTATGTTGAACAGGCTGACATAAGCATTTTTATAGTTTATATATGAAATCTTTGTTTTGATGATTTTACTATTTTTTAAAAATATCTTATAATTGTTGATTATTTTTCATATCATTAGTTTATCCCCCCTATTTTCTTTCTTCGTCAGGCTATGTTTCCCCGTTGGAGCATTTGGGCCTATAAAATCTTGCTATTCCAACTAGGGTTGTAGCTTAGGTAATAAT
>NC_090748.1:36959859-36962359 GCF_036898095.1 Palaemon carinicauda
GAAACGTTTCCATTTAATTTTGAAATCTTCATTTAAATGAAAATAAAAAAATAAAACAGCTTCCCTTCGTTGGAGAATTCTAAAACGGAGCGTTTTGGCCTCATTATTCACAGAGTTCCGTTGAGCCAATATTCGAAAGGGAAACCCCATTTGTCTTCACAAGACGGAAATTGTTATTTTTCCTACAATAAGAACATCCTGGTCTTTGAACTCCTCTACCGAAATGATTTATGATGAACGCAAATAGTGGAAACAGGGCCTACTTAGGTTTTCTCACATCCTCATATTAAAGAATAAACCGTTTTCAACCTCTGCACAAAATGAGGGTTTTCCTTCAAACGTATCTAAACGTTTCATGTTCCAATTAAATTGATAACTCAGAGAGAGAGAGAGAGAGAGAGAGAGAGAGAGAGAGAGAGAGAGAGAGAGAGAGAGAGAGAGAGAGAGAGAGAGAGAATATTTTTTTCTCACGATTACCTTGTTCGTAGATTTTTTTCATGAATATCAAAGTTTCCAAGCATTCATAAACAAAAGAATATAACAAGATGGTTATTATCGTACACCATTATATTTGAAAAGGATAATCATTTCCACGGTAAACATTTTCTGGAGAAATTTTCTCGATGAAAGACTGGAAACTGGATTATTATTATTATTATTATTATTATTATTATTATTATTATTATTATTATTATTATTATTATTATTATTATTATTACCTAAGCTACAATTTCTGGGCAAAGCAAAATGATGTATACTCTAGGGCTCCAACAGGGAAAGTAGCCCAGTGAATAAAGGACACGAGGAATCAAATGAATTATTTATGAGAAGTAATGAATACAAAAGATATAATATATATTGAGATCACTAACAATGTTAAAATAGATGAAAAAAATATAAGCTATGAAGGGATACTTATAGGCAACATATTAAACATAAAGACATTTGTACAATTATGAACTTTGGAGATCCATCGAGTAATCTGCCAGGCCAAATAAATTATTCCACTTCTAGAATACCATGTAGTGTTGAGCCTTGTGATGCAGCAGGCAAGATTGTTGTAATTTCAGAATATTCAGTAAAAGATGGCACAATCTGAGAAGATATGAATTCATATTAAAACACCAGAATTTTGAAAAATCTTATAAAAAAAGAATATATATATATATATATATATATATATATATATATATATATATATATATATATATATATACATATATATATATATATATATATATATACATATATATATATATATATATATATATATATATATATATATATATATATATATATATATAAACGACGGTGCCACAGACTAGTGGGCAAGAACAGGAATAAGAAACTCAATAGACCGTAAATTTTTGTCCAATAAATTAAGATGACAGTAAGCAACTGAAGATCAGGTAGGAAAAAGATGTTTGTAACATGATAGAATTAAACTATTTATATAATTCTTCAGGATAGGTTTATCACCGAGAATCTTAATAGACTTTCTCAAAAAGCAGTTTTTATTTTAGTGTGGAATTGCTAAAAAAACAGACCGAATGTGTTTCTCAAAATTAATTTGTAACCAAGAATCAAAACTAAAATTTTTTACGAGTTGTGTAAAGCTAAAGAAACATTATCATTATAAATATCTGGATGTTGAGGAGCCACTGTACTCGACCTACTTACAATTTTATTTTTAGCGTAGTTAAGATTTACCTTCATGTCCCATGATTTGTACCAAGCTATAATTTAAGCTAGATCGCTATTAAGAAATTAAACGAGCCAAGGTATACTCTCATGAGATGGAACTATTTTCCAGGCCAAAATACACATTATATGGATTTAATAGGCCTCAAATACAACCCTGATGAACTTCAGATATTTTATTCCTCTAGTTTGCCCCTCAACAAGTACTCTTTACCAACTATTACTTACAATTCCAATTATGATCTTACGAGAAGACCCACCTACGCTCATCTGTTTGGAAGAACGTGATGGTCTTTTATTCATTGCTACATTGTATTTTTAGTGTAGCTTTTACGGAAAGTTTTATGCACTGGTAAACTTCAGATTCTTTTCAATTGACTTATTTAAACTTTACCCTCCTCACACGTGACTGATTAATGTCTTGAGTCCTATTATAGGCTTAGAACTCTTTTTTTTTATTCTAATCATTATTTCAAAGGCAAGTGTGCATCAAAAATTTAAACTAAACAAATCTAATTTAGATGTTTAGAGTATTTCTATAGTTTTGATATTAAGTTGTATGAAAATAATAATAATAATAATAATAATAATAAAAATAATAATAATAATATTAATAATAAATATGAGGTCTGATTGTATGTTAAATGGAATGGGCTAAAAACACAGACATATATCCTGGAAACTTTTGAAGTCGATTTGCATTTTTTTTTTTAACTTAAGAAATATATCGAGTAAAATATTGTAATAATCGGCAAGGGGTGACTCTTCAGAGGAAACTATTAATTTTCCGCCCAGAAGG
>NC_090748.1:36971165-36983665 GCF_036898095.1 Palaemon carinicauda
AATGATTCAATAGGTGATTCTAATTGTCCTATATTCAGTTTTTATCTAATTTATTGAAAATAGTTAAACTTTAAACAACCAAAAAAAAAATGAGTGATTCAGTCTTAAACTCTTGCCTGAATTTAATATAACCTACGTGATCTTAATTTAAAAGCTTCACGTTACTTTGCTTCAGAACATAGGTCCATATTATCGTTATTTTCAATAGCAATTACTTGCACAGGTTATGTGTAGTTTTATACTGTAAAAAATTATTTTTCCTTTTTTGTTTCCCATTTATTTAAAGCCTTTAAATATACATTCTCATAAACAATATTCTTGAATTATCGTTCAGTAGCAATATTTATTATATCTTACGTTTCAGTTATAAAGATTATGGATAAAAATAATAGTAAAAGAAACTACTGCGTAGCTGTGGTATAATTGATTGTATTATAGATATTCTATTCATTCAGAATGCTTAATACACACAATATGTGATACATATGAGGAGAATGTCAAATTTTCTACATCTATTATATTTATAAACCATTTAAGTATATTCAGCTGATTATCTTATATTTCGTAAATAGGCAGGGAATGCAATGACTTTCTGTTCATCCCAATTTATCCCATACCCTAAATTTTAATTATAAATTGAAAGAAAGCACGAGAGATGGAACCATAACCGACAAATATTTTCATACATACATTACGAATTAATTTGAAGGAAAATCCTTTATTTCTGCACTTTATGCAAAAACTTCTTTTATATGGATATAAGAGAAACAAAGAAAAAGGTTAAACGGAAGATCACTTATTTTTCGTTCTACAAAAAAAAAAAAAGAAAAAAAAAAGTGTGGAATGATATATCTATCAATGTTACCCGATTGTTTGATTAACGACTGGCACAAACCTCATCATGTCGTCTCATCTGGATGGAAATAGATCGAAGTAGTGTTCAGACTGTTCCAGGGACTTCACTGAAGAAGATATGATAAGTTCTGCTTCAAGGAGAGATGAGAAATCTAACCTGGATTCCTATTGGGAAATGTGGAAGGCTTCCTCGTTCAGTTTCCAAAGGAAATGTAAATGCTCTCTCTCTCTCTCTCTCTCTCTCTCTCTCTCTCTCTCTCTCTCTCTCTCTCTCTCTCTCTCATTGAATGAGGAATAAGTAATCCACGAGTTAATATTCCTTCAAAATGATTCTCTTTGATCTCTTGATGAAAAGTTCATCTTTAACAATTTAAAGTAATCTAGAAATAAGATTTTTTTTTTCTACGGTGTTTGCTTAAGGTAGAATGAGGATTATAAAATTGCAAGGAATAAAGAGATCTTTCATAAGTGAAGAATTTTCAGTTACATATTTTTTCGTCAAGGATTAAATAATAAGGCTTTTCAATAAACCGTTTCTTTTTATATCTCTTATTCCGACAACAGTTTTATTCTTACACAAGTGATCCTTCGGCTATTCAATGGAATTATTGAAACTGCCTGTGGGTTTATGCGTTGGTGGAAAACATATTGGGAATAAGAATGATGTAGTTTTCAAATCTCGACTGGAATCATATTTTCCACCCAAACTATAAAACAAAAAAGATATGTTTTGTAACGTTAACGTTTTTTTCCTCAATGTTCAAAGTTTAGAATAACTATTATAGGGAAGAAGATTTCTCCTGAGTGAAATTTTGTTCAGAGAAAAAAATGTTGAACATTCGAACCTTTGAATCTCCCTGATGCCTCTCCTGTTTCCAAAGTTCCTCTTTTATAACGAGAATATTGAATTTGAGCGAGCAGAGCCAGAAAATATCTTCAATTCCAAATGAATTTCTTACAGCATTGAAGTGCTATAAAGCCAGTTGTAAAATATATATGTCATAGTATAATTATAGTTACAATCTTGATCAAGTAAAATAAGCCTATTATCATTCAAGTGTTATTGGATAACATTCAATCGGTGTGACATTTCACCGTACTCGTATTTATAATTGAATAAAATAAGAATAATGACAGAGGTCTGGACACCTATTATGCACGTGTCTCCCACAGCTATTCCAGTACGATTGACAGTAAAGATCAGAACAGATTTATTGTCAGGGACATTAACTTACAAATAAGAATAATTTAGCTTTATCGAAAAAGTATTTTAGTGAACTTCATTGGGTCTTGGGTATAAAATAAAACTTGATTACACATATTGTAGTCTTTTGTAATATCTACGGGATATTACTGCCTAACCCAAAACCTGATTTATCATAAAGCTCAAACCTGATTCTATCCTGTTCGTAATACTAGGAAGGCAGTTGATTCTAATAGCCAGGCCTTCTCCATCATAAGGCTCAATACTACACAGTATTCTAGAAATTTTATTTCAACTGTGACCAAGTTGTAGAATGACCTTCCCAATCGGGTAGTCGAATCAGTAGAACTTCAAAAGTTCAAAGTTGCAGCAAATGTTTTTATTCCTACCAGGCTGACATGAGTCTTTTCATAGTTTATATATGACATATATGTTTTGACGTTGTTAATAGTTTATATTTGACATATCTGTTTTGACGTTGTTACTGTTTTTAGAATGATTTATTGTTGATTTGTTCTCATCATCTATTTATTTCCTTATTTCCTTTCCTCACTGAGCTATTTTCCCTATTGGAGCCCTTGGGCTTATAGCATCTTACTTTTCCAGCTGGGGTTGTAGCTTGGCTAGTAATACACACACACACACACACGCACACACACACTCACACACACACACACACACACATATATATATATATATATATATATATATATATATATATATATATATATATATATGTATGTATATATGTATGTATATATATACATATAAATTTATATACATATATACATACATACATACATACATACATACATATATATATATATATATATATATATATATATATATATATATATATATATATATATATATATATATATAACCAAATACATTGAGATTGAGAAATAAATGCAACGGGGAAAAATGCAAAAAAAAAAAAAAAAAAACGGAACAAAAAATATTACGCCAACGGGCTCGATAAGTGGAGGCATACAAAGCTGTTACATATCGACTATGACAATTCACTATATATTATATCCCCTAAAAATAAATAACGATTCCAAATCCCATTGTAAACTAGCAAAAAATTTTATTAGCCAGTGAACATTGAATTGATTACGTTTAAACAAAATCGTATTTGATGATTGTACTTAAATTAAACATAAATGATTAACAACCAAATGTAATACTACTCAATAAATACACATATCCCTCGGTGAAGGTAATCTGAGTTGAATAATTTTCTTATAATTTTGTTGATTTTTCGTAGAAAACAAAAGATCGCTTTATCTTTTTTTCTGTGCCCAGGTTAAGCTTTACAGGTAAGGAAAATAATGTCTTTATTTGTACCTTTGAATTCCATTTCATTTTTGCCCAAGTTAATATTTGGCATTTTATCTCATTGAGATTATTATTTTATTTTTACAGTCTCTCAATGTACATTATACGTTTGCTGTATTTTAAAAGTACTAATCTAAGGAAGGGATCCCCCTTCGTATGAAATCTATAGACGGGGGCTCCCTCTTATGTAAACTAAGAACAGGCTCTCCTTCCTATCCAATCTATGGACGGGCACCCTTCCTATCTAATCTATAACCAGTGACCCTCCTATCTAATCTAAGGACGAAATCCCCATTTTTATCTAATCTAAGGACGTAATCCCCATTCTTATCTAATCTAAGGACGTAGTCCCCATTCCTATCTAATTTAAGGACGTAATCCCCATTCCTATCTAATCTAAGGACCTAATCCCCATTCAAATCTATTCAAAGGACATAGTCCCCATTCCTGTATAATCTAATGACGCGGGCCAGTTTTTTGTTTTTCCTTGCAACGGAATGACATAAAATAAAATTATGCTTTTAACCAGGTGTAATGTAAATTTTGGACAAATATAATGATGAAAAAACAGTGAAAATTGTAGTCTGTTTTTGGATTGGCTATCAAATCTTATTTGCGAAGGGATTTCCTACATAAAATAATAATAATTGTCAGAAAAAAAAGTGACATTTCTTCATCATTCCACTATTTTGTTGAAAGGATTCAGATTGACCTCTAAATTGGTTACTTTCATATGTGGAGTTTTCAAAACACGATTATTTATTTTTGTTTTCTCTTCTTGTGTGAAAAATTACATGCGTTTTTATATCGGTCTCATCAAAATACACTTATATATAGCACAATTATTCAAATCATCTTTCACTTAAAAGTCATACTAAAATAATCATGCATATGTGTTTTTCAAGTCAAACTATGAAGTAGATTTTTAAGTCTCCTTACCTCATTATTTTAACAATCCTTCATCATTAATTGGTGAATATTCCTTCCCCATTTTTTTTAAATAATTTAGATTATCTTTTCATTCGGCTGTTTATTAAATATAGTGAAATAATTTTGATCTAGGTTACAAACATCTCTGAGTAGACTCCTCATATACTAGGATATTTCAAATAAATAAATGATAAAACGATGAATAATTAAGACAGAAAAGAATCCAAGTAAATGAAACCATTGTTAATCGAAGGTAATGCAATAAGAAAATGCAATCTTACTCATAGCAAGTAATATGATTATTTTTACTAACCCGAGGAAAGAAAGAGTAATATCGAACTAATATTAAGGTAAAACAGGTGCAATATCAAAATTAAAATGATTAAACTTTCAAAAGGTCAATAATGAAGAAAGGATTCAAGTTTTTAATATAATTTATGTATTGGATTTACAAAGTTAATCAAAAAGTTTGAATAATTAATTGAAGAGCAAGAAAACTGAGGTTCCAGTGATTTACCGCCGGACGACAATTCACACACACAAACACACACACATACACACACACACACACACACATATATATATATATATATATATATATATATATATATATATATATATATATATATATATATATATATATATATATATATATATATATATATATATATATATATATATATATATATATATATATATATATATATATATATATATATATACATATATATATATATATATATATATATATATATTATATATATATATATATAATATATATATACATATATATATATATATATATACATATATATATATATATATATATATATATATATATATATATATATATATATATATATATATATATATATATATATATATATACACCATTTGATCATATAAATATAGTTGTAGTAATAACATAAAAATCAATAAAATGAAAAAGTATTAACAAATGTAACAGTATATATGTAATATATATATATTCATTTATAAACCCATGACCCAATAGATCATAGGAGAGATGGAGTGTGAACGTCAAGTCCTAACAGGATGCGAAAGTAAGACCAAGCTAAATCTGCATAGGTAACATTTTGTATGAAGAATCAACATAACACAAGCATCCCATGAGAAACAGTTGACCTCTTTGATCTTTGCACGGAACCAGATGGCTTCCGATTATAATCTAGTGTAATCATGTTTGTGATAAATGCTGAGATAACTAATACAACGTTATCAACGCAAACCTATGTTTTGTTAGTTCTATTAATCTTTTCATACGGAATGGTCATCTGACCAAACCATCCATACAAGTCCAACAAATCTATATCACATTGAAGAGACATGAGAGAGAACACCAATGTGTGTTTATAACAGTACCACACCAACAATTGGTGGCAGCAATTTCAACTTTAATAACCATAGATTTCAACTGAAATAATTAGCAGTTACAACAGTAATGAATCTACAATTTCGACGAAGTATCTACGTCCACCGAAGAAATGAACGCATCGAACATCAACTATAAATATTATACAAACTGAGGAACAGGATCTTCAATCAACATACATCATTAAAACATCTTAAGAAGATGAAGGAATGTCCTTCAACTTTATCAACGTTTACTGAACAAACATTCAAGAATCATATCGAGGAAATAAACATTCAACAATACGAAGGGAAATCAAATCGAAACATTCATCAACCAGCTAAACTCTCGCAAACCAGAGAGAGAGAGAGAGGAAATGACGTCATCGATCATCGCCCATATATACTGAAGCTAAGTATATTTTTTTATTTATTCAGTTTTAGGAAGTGAAGTGTTTCATATCACGAGTCGATCGTCCATTATTGCTGAGGTGAGTTATTTGCAAATCTTCATTTTCCTTCATTAAAGGATACTGTATTCAACTTCGAATTCTCGTCTAGAATTTTTTTTTTCCTCTGTGCTAATACCGTTTTCTTTCAGAAGTTCTCAGGAAATATCTTTGTCTTAGTATTATTATTTTGGGGGAATGTGTTATAATCTGCAACATATCTTTATTGTATAGTACTTATGCGTTTATGCAGTGGAAGTCTGTATTCATATAGAGATTTTGATAGGATCGCAAGGAATCGAAGAGATAGAAAAAAAGTTAAAGTAAACATGACACCTCCTGTGAATCCCGGACCGAGTATCCCCACTCCCGGTCCAAGTAACGCCGCTCCAGTAGTAACCCTAGTGAGTGCACGTTCAGCTATCCTTCCTTTTCAAGGTCGGGTCAATGGGTTCTTACGTCAGAATGTCGATTCTTGGATGTCATCAGTTGACGCTCATTTAAACACAAAATATATCACAGACCCATTTGTACAGTTACAAGAAGCTAAAAGTTTTATAGACTTTGCTAAAGGAGATGCAAGTGTGTATCTTAGGTGAGTTTCTTTTCAAGAGGCCATTACATGGGACGATTTCAAAGTTAGGCTATGTGCGATCTATGGCGGTGAAGAAGCCTTAGATGTAGTTTTAACATTAAGAAATACACTTAATCAAGACTCTATGACTCAGCTTAATGTTATAGAACGAGCGGCTCTCATTGCCGATAGGCTTAATGAATATCAAGATATTTTAGGTAATTCCACATGGGTTACAGCAGAAAACATCGCCGTGAAAGATTCATTACGATTAATGTATTTAACCTGCATGACAATTATGTTGCCAGAGGCTTTAGTGCGCTGTTTTGATAAAAAATTAACGCCCGAAAGTACAGAATTAGATGTGTACAAACAGATAAAGAAACACATGTCTAAGTGTACTGACCTAGAGCCCTTGCTTACTCAAGTTTTTGCAGAAAATGAAACAAAGCCACAACATATAAACGTAGTAAATAACAATAATCAAGTCACAGGAATGACGTGTTATAATTGCAAATGTCAAGGTCACTTGATTGCAGACTGCAGAACGCGATTTTGTTCGATACACAATAGTTCAACTCATTCATATAGTCGATGCTACTCGTGTAATCAACAACAGAATCCTAGAAACACACAGTCAATTCCACAGTCAATTCCCTATGGAAATAAAAAGGAAAATCCTCAGTTCAATAAGAAGAAACAGCCAAACGTTAATGCAGTTCAAAATCAAAAACAAACAAATAGTGCCTCAAATAACTCTGATCCTGGGCCGTCTAGTCAGAACTCGCAAGGTCAGACTAATTTTCAGAATGTGCAAAGCAAAGCAAATACCACATAATTAACTCCAATGGGGAAGAGAGTGATGTTGAGTTATTCGTATAAACATCAGTAGTATCAAATAATCCATTTAATGTTTTGTCAGATCATTGTAAAGCAATATATTTTTCTATGAAACAAACGGCCAAATCAAATAAATCAGCGCAGGTTCCCGTATATTTGCAACAAATTCCCGCAATAATAAGCAAAAATGAGTTACGACCAACATTATATGCAGTAAACTTAGAACACCGATCCTTCATATTGTTTTTTTACTCTGGTAGTCCACGTAATATCATGGATTTGAGAACTCATCACTTGTTATTTTCGAACTTCCCTATAGAGAAGTCCGGAGTAAGGCTCTCGGGTATAGGAAATAATGAATTAAATGTAATAGGAGTAACTCATGTTCAGTAAAATGTCGGTAAGCGCATGTTTGTCGATACCTTTGTTGTTGTACAAAAATTGATATGTATCCAGCTGTAATTATAGGATACCCGTCTATGGGCAATCAAAACATTATCTTAGACCCTGCCAAACCTGCCGTGTATATCAAAGGAGAATTCTATAAGTCTTCTAATACCTTAAAATCAGTTTTGGATAAAAAGGAGACGACAAATAAAACAGTAACGTACGTTGAAGAACCTATCACTTGTCTCATTAATAAGGAAAAATATACGCTACCCAACAGAATTCTCGTTCACCCGTAATATCATCTTGCACACAATCTATCGAGTCGAACGTAACTTCAAATATAATCGTGCGAGTAAAGAAAACTTTGCCGGGATCTGAAATATTAATCCTTTCCGACATTTTGAAAAGTAACGGATTGTCCGTCACACAAGCTATTCATACAGTCGGCTCACAACAACAATGTAATATTGAAGTCTGTAATCATTTGAATACCACTTTAGTAATTCACAAAAATCACCATATCTTGGATGTAGAAGTTTATAAACATTGTATTCTTACCGTTGCTGAAATCAATCATGCTCAATCTGTTGTGGATGAATCCCTTTTGCAATCTATTAAAAATAAGATCAATAAAGACATTCAAGAAGAGGAAATTCAGCACAAAGTTTTTGGACTTTTAACCGAATATCATGATGTTTTCTCCAATATGGATGGATCCTTAGGGAAAACAGATGTTAAAGAACATCAAATAAGGCTAAAAGACAAGCAGAAAATTATCTATGTACCCTCGTACAGACTCCCTATGAAATTCCAGAATGAGATAAATGATGAAGTAGGTAAAATGCTAGAAGAAGGAGTCATTAGGAAATTGAACAGCCCTTATAATTTTTCATTGATAGTTTTACCGAAAAAAGATCGAACATGGCGTATATGCGTAGAGTTCCGTCACTTAAATGAGAAAACGATCACTGATCGATTCCCAGTGCCATGTACTGACGATATTTTATCTTTGTTAGGTCAGAATAAATATTTTTCCAGTTTGGATTTACTTAAAGGCTTTCACCAGATATCATTAGAAGAAGATAGTATCCCATACACTGCCTTCAGCACAGCCAGGACACATTATGAATTTTTGCGTATGCCTTTTGGTTTACGTTGTGCTCCCATAACATTTACTAGAATGATTAACATAGTGTTTGGAGACTTATTAGGGGATATATTGCATGCCTATATGGACGACCTTGTAATCTTTTTTAATACCTTAGAAGAACATCTACGTAAACTGGAGCAAGTGCTACAGAGACTAAGACAGCATAATTTTAGGGTAAAGATTAGTAAGTGTGAATTCTTCAAAACGGAATTGGTCTATTTAGGTTTTACAGTGTCTAGCCAAGGTGTTAAAGTAGTCCATGATAAGGTGTCGGCTATCCGTAACTTTCCATTACCTACTAATGTCAAGTGAATACAGCAATTTCTGGGGTGTAGTGGATATTATAGGCATTTTATACGCAATTTTTCAATAATAGCCGCTCCCATAACTGATCTTACGAAGAAGGGTGTAGATTTCATATGGTCTGAGCAGCATCAACAGGCATTTAATACCTTGAAAGATGAACTGTGTAGTTTTCCTATCTTAAAATTTCCTGACTTAGGTAAGGAATTCTTCATTGCAACAGACGACTCAGACCGAGGAGTAGGTGGGGTATTGCTTCAGCAATATGACAAACAGTTTTTCCCGATAGCTTTTTATTCACGTAAACTTAGACCTTCCGAAAGTAAGTATGCAGTAATAGACGAGGAAGGGCTAGCTATTGTTAAATCACTAGTGCAATTTAAGTTCATAATATACGGTTATCCTGTCAATGTTCTTACTGATCATAAGCCCCTAACCGACTTCTTTAAAGGCTTTAGTCACAGCTCCAAACGAACTCGGTGGCATTTGATCATCCAAGACTTTGGCGCGAGGATCGGGTATTTACCAGGGAAAGCAACTATCATTGCTGATGCATTATCACGCAACCCCGTGTCATCTTGTACAGAGCCATTAGCTGAATTAATAGATATGAACGTTCATGCCTATTGTTAAAACTGTATCTGAACAGGAAGATCTGGGCTGAAGCGCTGAATTATCACAGACTGAGCAAAGAAAAAATGAAAAATTAGAAAAAATCATAAATGCTTTGAAAGGAAATCCTAAGGAAAAGGAATATATAAAGTATACGCAACAGAATTATATATTCAAGGACAATATTCTGTGTAGATCCGTGAGAAGGAAAACCCGCAATACACCACAGGTGACTAACGGCCAGGCAGTGGTACCAATCTCACTTATATCAACTGTCCTAAACTGGTTGCATGCAAATCCATTGCATGGACACCCGGGGTGCTCCATAATGTCACAGAAAGCCAAATCATTGTTTTATTGGCATACGATGCTTACATTTATAAAAAAACACATAGCTATTTGTCGCACTTGTCAGGAAAACAAAGGGCATACAAAAACACCTGTCAGCCTAGGGGCTTATCCCGTGCCCAATCAACCCTTTGAAAGAATACATTTAGATTTATTAACAGGATTTTACGAGTCAGACAGAGGAAATAATCACCTCTTAGTAATTGTAGATGCTTTGACTCGATATACAGAATTGATAGTGCTTGAAACTAGAACTGTGATTGAATGCGCTAGCAAGTTTTACGAGTGTTACATTTGTAAACATGGAATTCCACACATGATAATCTCAGACTCGGGTGGAGAATTTAATAATCATTTCCTTAACTCATTGTGTAAATTCCTTAGCATAAAGAAAATCAATACCATGATATATCACCCAGAGTCGAATGGGCTAGTGGAAAGAGCGAATAGGAAGGTTTTAAATATATTAAGAGTTACACTAGGGGGATCAGACCCCAACAGGGATATTGCAATACCTACGGTACTAAGTACTCTTAATCACTCATATCATATATCAATTAAAATGTCGCTGCACGAGGCATTGTATGGTACCCCAGTTAGAACGCCTTTCCATGTATTAAGGTCTACAACTAATTTATCAAATCCTTTAAAGGAAGTTATAAATGCAACCAAATTCGTTATGATATCCTTTGAAAGAATTTAGAAGAATCACAAATTATAATGAAAAAGAATCATGATGATATAGCGAAGCCTACTTTAACATACACCTAAGTTTGAAGGCCCATTTAACATTTTGGAAACATTAACGGCCAATAGATTTAGAGTTCAAAAAGTATCCCAACCCACTGATGAGAGAATTGTACCATTGGCTCACATAAAAAATTAAAATAAGAGAGAAGGAAGTGAGGGAAATTTTAGTATATATGAAACTTGTATAATATTTGTATGTTAACATTTTTTTCTTCTTAATACAGGAGTAATTACATATATTTTTCTCATTGCAGGTTTCCAAAATGAAGTTTTTATTGTTAGGAGCGATATTGTTAGCTCAGACATTTTTCTCGTATGGGAAGATCCCTAAAACTAAAAGTATAGATTTTAAATATGGCACTATAGTAGAGAGAACAGAAGACGTTTTTATTACTGCAAGCAATATAACTATAGAAGTAAACATGCAAGCTATTTTTTTCCCAGAGAATGACGTCACTAGCTTAAAGAGCGACATTTCAAGGTTTGCTGCTTCATTAAATGAGATGCATAAACGACATTTTCCTTTTAATACAGAGTTCTCTTGCACCGACACTAAGCGTAGCAGAAATGCTATCACACGACTTGCAAAATAAGACTTATGAGGCAGAATCTTTATCTCGTGACCTTCTGATGTGGACAGTAAGACATACTAACCTTGAAAGACGTAACTGGTTTATTTTTGCTGCACTAAACATCTTTGGATCTGTTGCAACTTTAGGCTTAGGGATTTCAAATCGTCTTAAAATCAGTAATAAAAATAAGAAAATTGAGTGTTTAGAACATGACAACGAACTAGTTTTATCAGAACTAAGGAATCTATTAACATCAATTAGTCAAATATTGAGTTTGTTGAACGAACATTCTAGTAAAATCAGTCAGATTTTGGAAGTACAAAACTTGCTGGCAACATTAACGTATTATTATTAAAAAATAGATTATATCCATACTAAAATTTCACATTTCATTGAGAAATCAAAAGACTATGTGGAAGCTATTACGTTAGCAACTAAAGGTGTTTTATCACCACATCTGTTGCCAATAAAAGACTTAACGTTAATTTTGGAGAACGGACGGGAGAAATTAGGTTATGTTCCTTTGTTAGACCCCCATAGGTTAGAATTTTATTATAGCCTAATTACAGTAAGCGTTAAAAATTACAGGATCATGATTACAGTTTCCTTTGATTCTTCCGATGCCTGGCAATCATACAAGATATCTCCATTTCCGACTTTCATGACAAATAACTCAAGTCCAGTAATATCCAGTTTGACAGGACACGTATTGATTTCCCCTGATAAGGAAACATATACGGTCATGAAAGACTTAGATAAATTAACTCACTGTTCAGAAGCAATGAATAATAAAGTATGTACAGCTGACTCC
>NC_090748.1:36988665-36998665 GCF_036898095.1 Palaemon carinicauda
TAATGGAATTAACACTAAGAAACAGAAAAAGAGTGACATGGATACAAGAACATATTAAATTAGAGGGTAAAGAAAAAGAAATGGACATGGGTAGGACATTTAATGAAAGAGAAAGATAATAGATGGGCAAGAGGTAAAACAGGATGGGTTCCTAGAGATTACAAACTAAGCAAGCGAAGCAAAGAAAAGACAATGGATCGACGAGCTGAGAACACTTGCTGGTATAAAATGGCAAAGAATGACCATAAATAGACAGGAGTGGAAGGACATGTGTGAGGCCTTCGTATGCTGATGATATGATGATCTATCTATCTATCTATCTATCTATCTATCTATCTCTCTATCTATGTATATATGTAGTTATATTTTTTCAATAAATATGTTATTTCAAAAGAATTAGAAATAGATTTTAAGAATCTGGAGGAACTATGTTGTTTTTTTCTTAATTCCCTTATTACAAAGACCGTAGTAGATTGGAGTATGGAAATGTAAATTATAATACTGTTGTAAACCGACTTTGTTTTAAAATGGGGAGGAAATAGAGCAAATAAAAACATAAAAGATGTTTTTTTTTATAATAATGGAAGTGCAAAAAAAAAAAAAAAATATGAAAAATGTATCAAAAGATAAGTAAACGAACTCTAAGAAACCATTTCTCTTCAAAATCAAAATTTCCATAAGGAGGAAAACTTGCCTTCTTGAAATAGAAGTCGAGCGCTCAGTCACTTTTATTTAATCGAAGGATTATTGAATCAATTCCATCTTTCCAAAATTCCCAAGATTTCAGAAGGAATCACTCGGTCGCGATATGAGAATGAGATAGAAAGCCAAGGATATGATATTGGCAGTTTCTGTTTTGACCAATCCCCAGAGGTCATGTCCTATGGATTATTCCATCGACGTGGTTGATATTCACGGAGAGCGTTATCACATGCAAAAATACTCCGGTTCTCCGGATACCTGCGGAATGAGAGCTACAGCACTTCTATAGAAATGATTTTTTTAAATATTTGTATGTTACTTTTTTTTGTGTCGCATGACCATAGTCTTTTCCATTCGTTTATTTCTATAAAAGATTTTATATAGGCCATACATTATTTTTCCTTCGGATTTGTTTGAAAATATATACTTTTGTAAAATAATATATTTCCACAACATTTGGTGATGCTTAGTAGCGATAAAAAAACCAAACCTTATAATTCATGAATGAAGAACTATGTAGAATTATCTATATATATCCTGAAATGGTGAGGTGATAAAAAAGAAAAAAAAAAGTTGAAAGGATAATATTTGGAACTACCGTTTTCGGAATCATCCACCTAAATTTAGGTCAGTTCTATTGGACTGGGTAAAGCCTAGCGCTGTAAGTGAAAGTAAATGAATAAATACAAGTACTGTAACCAGCTATTGCTTGTAAGACCCTCCAAAAAATTATAATATGAAAAGTCCTTATTAGGAAATAAACTAAATATTTTAAATATGGTTTCAGGTAATTCAAAAAAAAAATGATTGTATTGCATAAACAATATAATGGGATGGACTCATAAATTAGTAAACGTACCTCCCATCAAACACATATGCAGAAACATATTCTTATCCTAAAACTTATATAAATATTGATAAAAAACGAATTATTTTCTGTAATGCCCGTTACCAGCTAATTGTTAGTTCAAAACCTGTTAATATGCGTTTTAATTAATTCTATTGAATAGAATAAAAGAAATTCAATATCGAAGATGAAGAAGGAAGTAACTAAAATCTACACTAGTAACCTTCTCCACTGATAGGAAGGATGCACAGTCTTTATTGCACGAGCGTGAAACGAGTTTATGACATCGTGTCAACCCAATGAATTTTTTTTACATAAATGTGAATAACGGATATTTTATAAAAGCCCCTTTTACTACTTCCTCATGAAATTGAAATTTTCTCCTGATGTATCCATCCCTTCAGTAATTCACAATATGTTCATGGTCTAGAGAAGAAGCTTAAGGGTATTCTTTTGATTCAATATATGAATAATGTCTATTTTGTATTACCTTGAATGATTGATTTAGATTCATAAACACTGGCTGCATATGATATATCTAAACTCCTTTCTCTATTTGTCAGATTATTATTATTATTATTATTATTATTATTATTATTATTATTATTATTATTATTATTATTATTAAATGCTTAAAGGAGAAAGGAAAGTATCAATGATTTGATTTACAATTTTCAGCAAATATTCTGGAACGGTTTCCCGGGTACCGGAGGAAAAAAAAAAAAAAAAAAAAGTCTGGCGAATTTAAGGACGTAACAAAGGAAAGCTTTTGCACTAAATGTGCTGCACTTGATCATGAAGGTAATGAAGACAAATCCTGGGTCATTTGACAATATTTCTTCTGCCCGAAAGTCTGAAAGAAAGATGGTTGCATAAAAATCATTTCAAGGCCAAATAAAAGGTTTTAAAACAATTTCGCAATTATTTGGTAATTCAGTACACCATATATAATATTATGAACAATTCCATTGTAAGAAAATATACAAAAAAAAAAAAATGAAGGAATCATAATACACATTTTTATATAGAAGAATCATATTATTTTTTATAGATCTTAAAATTTCAATAAACAAGTGAATAAATAAATTAACATGCAAATTAAAGCATTTGCTTTGTGTTAACAGATATAGGGAAAAATTATTCCATTTTTTAATCATGACTTTCAAGATTGCGCCATCCATCTGGAAACTGTGACAGTTTATTAACAAATAAAATATCCCTAATCATAAAGCTTTAATTTTTATCAAACATTTCATTCAAATTTATTTGTCTGAATAATTATGTTCCTATCATTAATAGCATTAATAGTATTATAAAAAAAACTACGTTTTTTATTCAAAACAGACGTTAAATTGTGATTTTAATCGTAATACTCAGAATCATAATTTTTCGTATTTTTTGCAGAAAAAGAAGTTTATCATACTTTTGTACTTTTATATTTGTTCCAAGCTGCGCAAAATTTTTTTACTGATAAAACATTAATAATTTTTGTTGGTAATCTATAAATATTCCCATGTAAATGGATTACATGATTTTTATTTTATTTCTTACGTGAAGAATAACATGAAAGTAATTAGATTAAACAAGTTCAATTGAAATTAGCGTGACAGATTTATTTTTTTTTTTTTATGGATGTAAATATAAGTTCGTCTCAACTGATTAACTATACATAATTTAAGACAATCATAGAATTAACTTTCATTGTGCCATTATCAGCCCAGTTAAGTTATTAATAAACATATTTGATAAAAAACGCTACAAAATATTTTCACTTCCTCTGTTTTACCTAGGATCCTTCTCTTTATGAAAACATTAGGCTATTCAGGGATCACTGCCATGATAGATTAAAAAGTAAACAAGAAATAAGAATAGGTTAATGAAAGAAACGGTTATGTGGAGAATTAGATAACCTGGGAGCTAGAGCAAAGACAGAAGGAATGAGTGAGATGTAAGGGATAATAGAAACATCAAAGGGCTAGAAGATGATCAATAAGATAACAAAAAACAGAAATAGAACAGCTACAGATCTGACACACATCAAGCAGCTCCAAGACCGAAATGGGGGAGTGTTGTCGAGGGCAATGCGCTTAGGAGCAAGATGAAAAGAACCTCTTGATAACCTATTCAATAAATAAATTCCCATAAGAATAACATATGAGGGAAACCCCCGAGTAAGAGCAGTCTCAAATACCCCCAGAGAAGGATTAGATAGTGCACTTGACAAGATGAAAAATGGAAAGGCTGTTGTACCTGACCGCATACCATTTAAGATGTGAAAATGTCTGGGAACCTCTCTTCCCAGACATTTCCACACCTTAAATGGTATGCGGTCAGGTGCTCATTAAAAAAATCAGCCATCAAAATTGAATACTGGACAGATGAGAAAATCGTGAAATACCCCCTACATATAACGGAAAGTGAAATATGCAGGACTATTCAAACTATCAAGGGATAAAATTCATATTTCATATAATGAAGATATATGAACGAAATATAAAGGGAAGAATAAAAAATGAAAAAGCAGTAAGTGAAGAACAATTTGAGTTTATGTCAAGAAACGCTACAGTAGAAGCAATTTTCTCATTGGGGTACACACGGGAAGAAATATACAGAAAGGCAGAGGGGACTGAAGCTGGCATTTATTGATTTGGAGAAAGCGTATGATCTTGTACCTAAGCAGGATATGTGGAGATATATGAGAGAGAGATAGGCGTTTCAGAAAAGTCTGTGGAAGTAGTCTATGATGAGTATACAGAGGTTACCACCCAAGTGAAGATAGGTGTGGATACAAAAGGAAGGTTAGTGTCAGGGTTGGTTCTGTACCATCCGTGTGTCACACGATCGTACATAGTAATGACATTTCTCTTTTTTGTATATATTATCCTTTGGACCTTCGCTCTCCCCTCGCACTGACAGAAACTTGCATCAACCTGTCTGCCTATTTCTCATTTTTAACTGTTAACAGAACTTGTTGCCGGTTGGACAAGAAATAGCCTGTGGTTTTTTGTGACCTTCTTACCGGGAACTAGTGTGTATATATACTCGATGTGTCTTTGATAAAGTACTCAGTTGCTTTCATCTCGCCCTTGAGTCACAATGTGACGGGCCAAGAGTAGGTTGTGACTCAAGGGCGAGATGAAAGCAACTGAGTACTTTATTAAAGGCACATCGAGTATATATACACACTAGGTCCCGGCAAGAAGGCCACATAATACAACATGCTATTTCTTGTCCAACCAGCAACCGGTTCTGTTAACAGTTAACAATGAGAAATAGGCAGACAGGTTGATGCAAGTTTCTGTCAGTGCGAGGGGAGAGCGAAGATACAAAGGATAATACATAAAAAAAAGAGAAATATCGTTACTATGTATGATCGTGTGACACACGGGTGGTAAAGTTCACATCAAGGTTCCCTCTTAGTCCTTACATTTTTTATCTTATGATTGATGTTACTAAAACAGACGTCAGAGAGGATATCCTCTGGAGTATGATGTTTGCTGATGATGCTGTTTTGGTAGACCTGACAAGAGAAGGGATAGAAAGGAAACTACGGATGCAGAGACAAGCTAATGAAGATACAGGTTTAAAGATAAGTAGATAAAACACAGAATATCTGGGAATAGGAGAAGGAAACCTGGGTGCTGTTAAAATAGGTGTGGATACCCCCAAGTGGATTAACACCCTCAAGTACCTTGAGTCCTGTGTGATGAATAATAAAGGCATGGAATCAGAAATTAACCACGTGATACATGTGTTAAATGGGTTGGTGCAAAGGTAAAGGGGGGGTTTTATAAAAGTGTAATTATACCAACTTTATTATATGGAGCTGAATCTTAGCCAATAAAGAAGACTCAAGAAAGAAAGATATAAGTAGCAGAAAGGAGGATGTTTCACTATATTGATGGATTCACGGGAAGGGACGGGATCAGAAATGATTATATTAGAGGGACAGTCAAAGTAGAAGTGTCAAAAACAATTCAACAAAGAAGACTATAGTGATTCGGTATGTTATGCAGAGAGATCATGTTTGCCGTAGTGTCATGGACATGGAGTTGGATGAGTGAAGGAGGAGGGGAAGGTCAAAGTTCAGATGGAGATAAAGTAGGAAATGACATGCTAGAATAACGATCAAGTTGAGAGAACAGGATACCCAGTATAGAGGAAAATGTAGAAGGCTAATGCGAAACAGCGACCCAATATAGAGATGAGTAAAAACTACAGAGAAAGAATAGAAAGAAAAAGATTGCCATGAAAATTATTGAAAACTGAATATGAAACCTATTGGCTGATGATAATTAAAATTTGTACATTTTAATATCAGTATAGATTTTCATTTAACATCGTTCAATAAAATATTATCAATTCCATGGCATTTGACCATGAAGAAAGAAGCCTAAATGTGGATATAGCCTAATGACACATGATTTAAAAAATGAACATAAATTTAAGATAAAAGCCTCTTTCTAAATAATAAAGCAAGGAAATCAGATAACCGAATCAACTTCCGCCTTGCTTTTCCTTGTTTCATATTTAAAAAAATGACCGAGGTCACAGTAATTAACAATGTATAGAATTAATCCGGCCTTTTTCGCGCCTCCTGTCACCATGACTGACTTCATAACGCACTAAGATTCATGTGGTTTGCTTACAATTTGAAATGTCGGTAATAGTAGGAAGAAAATATATATTTTAGAGTAATTTATACTAAATCTGATGCATCCTAGTAACAGGTAAATGATATCAGGTTATACTAAGGGGGGCAGCCTAATGCTTCCATTGACAAAAACTAACTAATTCAGACGATAGAAAAATCAAACAAGTAACAAATGATATTTACAGCAGCCAAAAAAAAAAAAAAAAAACTTTATTGCTAACTGATTGTGTATAGAGTAGAAATGGCGCAGCAATAGAATCCCGCTAGTAAGTATGATGAATGGTTTAACAGTTTTTTAGAGGTCAGATATTTCAACCAATATGGGGTATAAGAGAAGGTCCTTTGTTAGAACGTTCTTCGGCCAAAAGGTACATAAATGTAAATTCCATTCCAATTATTTTACGTGTTTTTGGTGACACTAGTTTCAGAAACGATTTTGTTTAAAAATTCACCTACAGTATAAATTGGATAAATAGTTTACATGAAAATGGTAATAACCCTTTCTTACACCACTAATAAAGCGAGAAATATCCTTTCTCTCGTTTATCAGGATAATTCTCAAGGGAAGTATGGCTAATTCATTTCAAGAAAAAGATCATGATGTGATATAGACTATAACACACAAGGCTATTTTACCTTATTCATAACATGTATAAGTAAGGTACTCATTATACATATATATATATATATATATATATATATATATATATATATATATATATATATATATATATATATATATATATATATATATATATATACATACATATGAGTGTGTATATATATGTGTATTTCCTTGTGTGTGATATATTTGTTTGTTTACATTTTCATATACAGCCGTTTAAGTTAACTTCCATCAAGGATATAAAAAAGGAACATTTAACGGTCCAACACAATTCTTAAATAGATCAATTGTCTAACCTATAATGAACAATATTTCAACCTACTATCTAATATGAAGTAAGATCACGTACGTAAGATTTAAATCATAGCATCTGACGTATGAAATCGTAACACTGCTCGAAAGGGAATTATGGCAGATCCGCTAATTCCTCTGCTCCCCTTCGCTGACGAGTTTGATGTTCACAAAACCAAAACGATGCCTTACAATGTTCTCCCATCTGTGACGGAATAACAAAGCCCTTTCTTGTCTAGTATCAAGTTTAATGTATATTCATGTTAGGTCTTTGAATGTCCTAATATGATTAACGAATACAGGACCATATATGCGATGGAACATTCTTAGACATAGTAGAAGAACACCTCTAAGTTTAGTCTTTAAATGATAGGTTAATTAGATTAAAACTAACACAGCCTTGTTGGGCCTTCGTTTTCTATTAGATTAATATCCTATTAGATATTATTGACAGTTTTTTCTTTTTCAATTCAATGTTAATAATGCGTGATAACTCCTGTAATGCCGGTCAATGTCAATAGGTGCGGCTATTTCAATAATAAATGTTTATATATTGTTTATTCTCCGGCAAACATATGAAAATAATATCCAAACTCACACACATACTCAAACACACACACATACACACACACACACACACGTACACGCGCACACACATATACATATATATATATATATATATATATATATATATATATATATATATATATATATATATATATATATATATATATATATATAACAGAAAATAGCTATAAACTGAAATGACATAAACACAAAAATGGTGTATTTTACAATACATTTTATCAGGTTTGAAGCTATTTTTCAGACGACCTATATCAAACAGATCGAATTTAGTGAGATTTTGTAGCATAAATAAGAACATAGACTTAGCAGTATATCTCTAAAAGATCCTCTTAATTTACTTTCCTCATTTTATTGTCTAAATCCGCTATTATATCAGGGGTATATCAATTTTTTCACCGATTTTCTAAAAAACTGCCTTTTCGTTCACATTTAGATTCTTTAAAATATTTACTTATAGGATGTTACTACTACTACATTTTCTCTTTAGTATTAAATTGCTAACAAACCCATATTCTCTGGTTAACTATTAGCTGTATGTAACAGAGATATCGTTACACACGTTTATTTAGTATGAAGGGGAAAAATCATATAATAGTTAGGGTTATATAAAAATATAAACAAATATGCATCCTTCTGTTACGTATGTAAAAACTATAAAAATGAAAAGAGGGAAATCCTATGGAAAAAAAAAATGTCCTTTTAGTGATGAAAGAAAATGTAGTATTTTTGCGGAGCCCATACAATACTCCTTTGAAGTTGAAACACTACATTCTAACCGCAAAACAAAGAAGAGGTTTTATATAATGATCGCATTATAAAGCCGCTCCATTTGTGCAAGTTAAGTAATTAAGTTACCAAGAAGGGTACATGAGTCCCAGTACTATATTACTCTACAACCATGTCTGTGGTAATCCATAAATTAGATGTTATTCTAGTGATTTAATGAATGGAAACTAATGCAAAAACACTATCAATACGGGCACCATTATGAGTTTAAGGAATATTAAAAACATAATATAGATAATTAAAAACTGGAAAGATCTGATATGTTAAATTATGATATCATAAGGTTTAAATTAATATTAGCAGCAGTTTTTACGCAACACTAAATAATACAGAAATGGATGAAAGCCACCATGAGATATTTATCACCCAGCAGTCGCCGACAGAAACACATACTTCAAGTGCAAAAAGTTGGTGCATAAAGGCTCAGGGAATGGGAAGCAGGTGCTTTTTTTTTTTGTCATATTCTGGAGCGTTCATAGCGATAAAGGGTAAGATATACGCTTTGACTGCATAATGTTCCTTGTAAATGTGATGAACAGTCCTAAATATGACATAGAGTTCCTGTTTTGGGATGAATTATAGAACAACATAACATTGCGGGACAAAAAAAGCTCTCTAATTTGTGTAGTAATCTAAGAGACAATACAATCCAAGATTTATATGAATATAATCTAGGAGCCTTGGCTATATAAGGGCTGATATAATATGAAATTAAGCTCCAGCATTACGAATATATATATATATATATATATATATATATATATATATATATATATATATATATATATATATTCGTAATACTGCAGCTTAATATATATATATATATATATATATATATATATATATATATATATATATATATATATATACACATATACATATGTGTATATATATAATATATATATATATATATATATATATATATATATATATATATATATATATATATATATATATATATATACGTAAACAGTGTTTTATTTCGAAAGTGTTACATTTCCAAAATGTTTTACTTTTAAAGAATTCTACCTCGAAAGTGTTTTACCTCGAAAGATGTTTTATTGGAAAGTATTTCACCTCGAAAGTGTTTTACTTCGAAAGTGCTTTACTTTTAAATAGTTTTGCCTTGCCAGTGTTTTGCCTAAAAAATTGTTTAATTCGAAAAATTTTCCCCTCGAAAATGTTTTCCTTTGAAAGTGTTTTGCTTTGAAAGAGTTTTATCTCGAAAATGTTATACCTCGAAAATAGTTTAATACGAAAGTTTTACCTATAAAGTGTTTTCATTCGAAAATATTTCAATTCAAAACTGTTTTACTTTGAAAGAATTTTCCCACGAAAAAGATCTACCTCGACAGTGGTTTACTTCAATATGTTGGTTCCATTGAATTTCTTGGAATAAAAGATTGATCAATAATATATCTTTTATTAAATTATATGTATATTCATCTTTTTTGTCAGTTCTGATTATATTGTTTAACATAAAAATAAAAAAAAAATAAAATAACAA